>NW_027180562.1:0-85000 GCF_040956055.1 Brachionichthys hirsutus | reverse complement strand
GCTGGACGTGCCCGGAGCCCCCCCCCCCACCATACAGGGGGCATCCGAAATAGATGCCCCAGCCACGTCAGCTGACTCCTCTCCATGTGGAGGCTAAACTCTGAGCTCCTCACCCTGTCTGTGCGCCCAGCCACCCCGTGGAGGAAACTCATTTCGACCGCTTGTATCCAGGTTCTAGTCCTTTCGGCCCTGACCCAAAGCTCGTGACCAGAGGTGAGAGTAGGAACGTAGATTGACCGGTAAATCGAGGGCTTTGTCTTTTGGCTCAGCTCCTGCCTCACTGCAGCCGCTGCAAGTGTTCATTCATTCATTCGTTCATTCATTCATTCGTTCTCTGAGCAGCACACACTCCCATCTAAACAGCCTCCGATGTGCATGGTACCCTGGGCAGGTATTGGTGCGTTACATAATATGCACATACCGTATACCCAGCTCTTCTTCCGTCATGCCGTGCCTGTCAGTGAGCGTTGTGTACTTGCACAGACAACTTAAAATAGATTCGTACGCATATGACTTCCCTGTTTACTTCTAGGCGTGTCCCATGAAGGCACTTGCAGGTTCTTGTTGCACTTGAAGCTGGGGGGGGGGGGGGGTTAATATTGCACAGACCTAGTTCAGAGGCTCCACACTGCACTGCCACAGGGGTCCAGAACCTGACCACCCGCTACCATCCCTCAGGGAACGTTTCACTGGAAGATTGTCACCATGCCTAAAGTCTTAGTACCAGGTGAGTGTGGGCAGAATGCTTGCTGGCTTGAACGTGCACCCTCACCTATAGAAAGGAATCTTCTAACATTTTGACACCGACACCTTAAAATAAAGATGAAATGAAAGGTCTCAACAATAAAAGCAAAAAAGAAATTGAATTTCTGTGGGGAAAAAAAGAAAACATACTTGATATTGCTGCCAAAATTCCTCCCTCTTGTCTGCTTTTTGAGATACATGAAAAGGAATGGAAGCAAAAAAAAAACCAAACTTTCACACCCCCTGCATTCAGTGTGAAACATCAACAGCTGCTGAAGGAATATAATCCTTTACTTTTGACAGTGCAGATACCGGCAGCTTTAATGAAGAATAAAACATCCATACGTCCATCTCTGAAATCTATTCTAACACCGCTTTAAAAAGAAAACACCTGTTTTCCTAAACTCCACTTTGTGATTTGTTTGAACTACTAAATACTACTTTAATCAGCAGATCCCGAATTGTCTCAACGCTCCAGAGAGACGTGGCAGTAGACCATTGCTTTGGTTTGAAGCTGCTCTATCATTACTACTATTTTAAATGCTCTCGTCATGGTCGCTAATTATAGCCTGGCCTCCTCCGGGCAACGGGGGCGACTGGCAGAGAAGGAAGTTGTGCAATGAAGATAAATAGCATATTGATAAATAGGTTGAATTGATTGAGCAGTGCTGGAGAAGATTACCGGTATGTGTGTTTGAACTTTTAATATTCTGATCACAAGCCTGCCAGAGGAAGCTGTGGGGGAGCTGTGCCTTATATTAAAGGGACAGTTTACCTAAATCAGGAAAACGAACACCTGAGGGATTTAGTCACTCTGGGAGATTAGCACGAGGTTTCCTGTACAATGGAAGCGGAACTGAATTGAATCTATGCTTCAGCATACCAACCACACTTATTCGTTTTGAGCCTGGACCGCTTCACCCTGCAGCGAGACCTTGCCCTTCCTCAGCAGAGGACGTGTGGAGCTGAGACGCTGGCGTCTCCAGGACGGTGTGAATCACAATTCCTCGTCGGATGTGAAGTCACACCATGAAAAACGAGTACATTTGAATGCAGTTCTTTGCAGTGCATTTTTGTGAGATGCTTGACAAACAGAGCGTCTTTAAACTGAAAGTGAAAGTGGTAGGTTTTCCTAATGGGACATTTCCAGATAGAAAGCATTCTTCCAGTTGTTGTATCCAAATACTATATCTCAATCACCACAACAGTCATGTGTCATCCTTCATCCACACTCAGCATGTGAGCAGTATCTCATTTCATTTCTGATATCCATTCTATTGTATGTATTTCTAATCAATGTTCTATACTGCTTTAACGGGTTAATGATTAACTGTCCTGTATTCCTCACTGTGGCGGTTATATGATGCATTTTGACATATTAAAGCGCAGTAAAGGTTTGCATCTCTCCTTCCTGTTTCTAATTCATACTTTTCTAACATTCTCTCTTCTCGGTTTTGCCCTGGGTGGTGCTACTTTCTATGATCAGGTCAAGAGAGTAAGTATAGCGTGCGAGAGGTAGAACCAAAATGTCAGCAACATGTGCTAAATTAGAATTGTTACCTTAGAGCTGAACACGTTGGTAGAAAGTGCATGTAGCAAACGCAGTCTTTCCTAGAGCTGCTTGTTGCCAGCGTGTTCATTATGAACCAACCTCCAGTGCCCTTTTTGGTACGTGGCTCCAGTCATCTCGGACCTCAATCCTCTTTTCTTGTAATCTTTTAAATATATACACATTTGTCTATAAAGCATCTTATATATATGTGCCCAAGTAGAGTCGTCTGCACATTTTGCTATAAGCTCATGCATCCATCTGAGTCCAGCCGACTGTCTGTCACTGCTTCATCACTCTAGTTCCTCTGTATGCATGGACCTTTGTGTTTGCAGCCCAGAGCGGAGGTCAGTGTTGCAGACATGTAGAGACTGAGTCAATCTTTGGTCATGTATGCAACGCATGCGCTGGAGTCTGTACACGTCAGGTTCGGTAAGCTATGTGCCCTTTCTATGTCATAGATGTCGGCTGCCATGTGCACCAGCCGTTCATTGTGAATTTTCATCGTCCGTGCAGCTTGTATTAGAAAGCGTTCTGTTTGTGCCTGGCCTCGCAGACATCGTCCTAAAGCAGCGTGTGACGTGACGGGAGCGTTTTGCAATTCTCGTAATAGCAGGAACATGCCTTCGCTGTGCCCGACAGAGACCGATGACAAGATGCGAGCCTTTGCGGAGGAGGTCTTTGCATCTGAGACTAAAAGCGAGCACATGCGCGATGAAATCTCCATGTTCGACGTGGCTGAAGACTGTCCCATCGTCCACAGCGAGATGGCCCAGCATCTGCACACCGAGGACGATGTGGAGAAGCGGTAAGACGGAAAGTCAAGCATCAGAATTTCACCTCATTTACAATACCACAGTACAAGAAGAATTTCAAGGTTTTATATAATAGATTTTTGATACTATTTTAATGACTCCCTGGCTGAACAGAGCAAATTTAGAGTATTCTGCCGGTATTCATGTTTGGTGACATTCGGCTGGCCTTCAGAACAAACACAAACATTTGACAGTGGATGAATCCACCTATTAAAACTCACTTGTCCTCATCCACAGCAAGAGGCATCAGCGAAGCTGCAAATTAGCTGTGCCTGTCACCGCTGCAACGGTTGCCCCGGTAGTGTCAGTGGATGTGGACACACCCAACTACCTGGAAGTGCCAGACTTCCAGAGAGTGGCCATCATCGGAGACTACGCCTCCGGGGTACAGTTCAGTATTTGAATATGTGCCTAAAATGTGTGTGTGTAACCTTACAAGAGATGAGACGTAAATTGACTTCAAGGAAATAGGCTTATTAGCATTCTTGCCAAAAGCTAAGGGCTTGTCATTCTTGTAACCAAGTTCCAACCAATGGAAAGGAAGCAGTAGCACTACATTAGCTTAGCTTAGTATTAATATATTTTTAAATCTCTTTCAGGTATTAGGAACTCCACTACCGACTTGATGTGAACACCGAACATTTGAAATATCTTTGGAACATTAAACAATTACTATCCCCCAGACCTTTTCATTTGAAATTTGTAGAATAAAATATTTCATGCCCCAAATAAATAATATTAAGTATAATGGCGATATGCTATAAAAAATATTTTAGACAACCTGTATATTTCAAAAGGTTTTCTCAAATATCTTGAGCACAAGAAGAAACACTTTTTCCTTGGGCTAATGATTATTCCTTGGTCTCTGGGAAGCTTCCAGACAACGTTTCTTATGTCACACTTGGCTGATACAGGAGGGGCTGACTCTCCCCTTTACTGACACGAGTCCATGAATCAGCGGCCTTCCACCATCCCATGAATGGAGTTGATCCGAGAGCAGCGGGGGCGCTTGGGTTTCATGACTGTGTGTTTGACATTTACAGAGAAAGAAACACTTTGCCGACTGGCATTTCTCTGAGCTTACTCAAAGAGTCTCGTTTTTAACGATGAATTTCCGTTGTGTTTAATTACATGAATGAAACTGTACATTTTAAAATGAGATTTTTAAGCATTTAAAATCCCAACTCTTGAAGCCCAGCCTCCGAGGATTTGTCCTGCTTCACAAACAGCCCTCTGTGTCCTTCTCTCCGCCAAGGAGGTTATGTTTTTGCAATTGCCAGCGTTTAAATCTGTTTGTCTGCCTGTCTGTTAGCAACATAACTCAAAGTTATGTTGCTAACAGACAGGATCTTGATGTCATTTTCAGGAAATGTTGGGAATGTTACCAGGAATAGATGATTGTATTTTGCCGATGATCCAGAAGAGATGTTGGATTCAGGATCACTTTGAAATTTTTGTTAACGTTGCAGTAAATGGAGCTTCATAATTTGTTCCCCAGTATCTCGGTTGATTATTGTTATGTTTGTGGAATTTAACACAATCGTGTACCGTAGGCTGGGGATCACGATTTTATATTATTATTATTATCATCACCGCTCAAACTTTGGATCAAAGCCATCACGCATGTTGGATTTTCAAAACAATACCTTCAAATTAAAAGTAGTTAAAGGTAATATTACTGTTACATTTATTGAAGGGGTACTTTTGCAAATGCCAGTAACATGTGTCACGCCTCCTGTAACCGTTTATCAGGTGACTATGGATGACTTTGAGCTGTCCTGTAAGGGGCTGTACCGGGCCTTGACCATCAGGGAGAAGTACATGAGGCTGGCCTTCCAGCGCTTCCCGCGGACGGCCTCCCAGTACCTGTGCGACATTGAGGGAGAGACCTTCAAACCCGAGGATCAGGTGCAGCCAGGTCAGGAAAAAAAAGATGGCAGAGTTAAGGCTCAAGAGGATTTCTGCATTATTACATGTCGTACCTTTCCGTCAGTCTTCACGCCGCCGCCAAAGCCTGGGGAGGATCCCTTTGATGCCAAGAGCTTGCCAAAGGATCTGGGCTACGTTGCTCGTATGAAGGATGGTGTCATCTATGTGTACAACAACGCTGCAGCTGCCGACAAACATCAGCCCAAGGACTTGCCCTGCCCCGACTACGACACTTTCATCGATGACATGAACTTCCTCATCGCGCTCATTGCACAGGGCCCAACGTGAGTCCTTTGGAACGCTAGAAAGCTTCACAATATAGAATAACGGGATGCTTCAAAGCAACAATCCATCTATGATTTACATATTATATGGCTATAAGTTAAAACACTCGTCACCAGTGTTCTGTGGCAGGTGGATGTGCATCGCCTCAAACGCTAAGTGTGTCTCATATTGTGCAGAAAGACTTACACTCACCGCCGCCTGAAGTTCCTCATGTCCAAGTTTAACGTGCACGAGATGCTGAATGAGATGGAGGAGATGAAGGAGCTGAAGATGAACCCCCACAGAGACTTTTACAACTGCAGGAAGGTAGCCACGAACTGCATTGATCCCAAACGTATATTTCTGCTCTCTAGAATGAAATACGGTAGGTGCCAGTCCCACAAGGACCGGATTTTAGATGAGGAAAATGAACAATAAAATGAAATCTACACACTTTTATTCCATTGAATGAGCTGCAAATGTTACGGTGAGTACTCCAAATGATAGAAATTGAGGTCATGTATATTTAAATGATTGTTTGTACACATAAAAACAGAAACTTAAGAGTATAAACTATTGAAAAATGGCAATATTTTCCACTCACAAAGAGCAAAAAAGACTCAACGGGACTTGTTTGATTGACGATGTTTCACCTCTCATCCAAGAGGCTTCTTCAGTTCTGAGAGTCGAAGTCAAAGTCGAGAGACTTCTTTTCTGCTCCACCAGTCTCTCAGAACTGAAGAAGCCTCTTGGATGAAGGTGAAACGTCTTCGATCAAACTTGAACAAGTCCAGTTGACTCTTCTTTTTTTGCTCTTCGTGATTTACCACGACCTGGATGACTGAGAACCTCCACAGACAAATATTTTCCATTATACTCAAACAGTTTAAAACATATTCAAGGATCATGTCAAATATAATCATCACTAACAGCAGCTCCTCTGCAAATTCAGACATTCCCTTTCCCTCCTTGCCGTCATGCATCTTGCGCGTGCCTTTAGTTCCCTCTTGTGACACTGCAGAGTTATCACAACAACACACGAGCAAAACCGAGGCGATCCACTCTCAACATTTCTCTGTGGCTCCAGGTGGACACGCACATCCACGCTGCCGCCTGCATGAACCAGAAGCACCTGCTGCGCTTCATCAAGCGGTCTTACCGCGTGGACGCTGATCGTGTGGTCCACAATCTGAAGGGCAGAGAGGTCACTCTGAAGGAGCTGTTCGAGTCACTTCACCTGCATCCTTATGACCTCACTGTGGACTCCCTGGATGTGCACGCTGTACGTAGTACTACTACTCATTATTATTATTATTATTATTATTATTCAGTGAGTATTATTAGGTTGAGATTGATTTTTCAATGTTGACAATTAAATAACAATAAAAAAAGTGGCTACATGAAAGTTTTTTATTATTATAATCTATTAACCATTGTAGAGTGTATTTGCAGACAATATAATAAATACACAACAGGTAGGGCGAAGACATGAAAAGAAAAATCTTTTGATGTTTGATTTTCTTATTCTATTCTGTCCTTGAATGAAGACGTAAGACCCCCCCCCCCCCCCCATGTCTTTTTCAACGGCTGCTGTCATTAAATCATTGCCTTGTTGCCACAGCAACGCCTGCCTTCAAATGATCGTTTTTGTTGTCTCTGTGAAGGGAAGACAGACCTTTCAGCGTTTCGATAAATTCAATGCCAAGTACAATCCAGTGGGAGCCAGTGAGCTGCGCGACCTGTACATGAAGACGGAGAACTGCATCAATGGAGAGTATTTTGCCACAATCATCAAGGTCTGTTTAAAGAGAATAGAAAAAAACACATCAACGCAGTAGAGTAGATATACTGTTTCCTGTTGTCTAGTGTGCAACCCTATTGATGATCGAGTATATCATATGATCTAAACATTATGCTTTGTGTGAACCAGGAAGTAGCCAGTGACCTGGAGGATGCTCGGTACCAGTATGCTGAACCTCGTCTGTCCATCTATGGTTGCAAACCCGACGAGTGGGCCAAGCTCGCCGGCTGGTTTGTCAAGCACAAAGTCCTCTCCCCGAACTTCAAATGGATGATTCAAGTGCCCAGGATCTAGTATGTTTTCAATCTCACAGCCTGACCCGGCTGCGATATACAGACGGAGAACGGTTCATCCCATTTATAGTGGATGAGTCCAATTCATTCACGATTAAACCAACTTGTTCTCTCTCAGTGACATCTTCAGAGGCAGGGACTTTGTGCCCCACTTCGGCAAGATGTTGGAGAACGTCTTCCTCCCCGTGTTCCAGGCAACCATTGAGCCACAGTCCAACCCTGATCTCAGCATCTTCCTCCAGCATGTGAGCGCTCACATCATCAGCTCAGACACAACAAGGCACCGGCTCCTTGGTCTTGGTTTAAGGATGGATTTATTGACCATGAATTAGGGAATGTAGAAACGTGATTGCATCCCAGTTGATCTCATAACTGTACTCTGGTATAAGCAGTATTTCTTTCCTTACATACAGCTTCATTAGTCACAGCTTCATTAGTCTAAAAGTGTCCCACTCCAGGACGACCTGCAGAGACGCCTGTCCCCAGCGTGGCTAACCATTTATCTCCCGGAGTGTAGGTGACGGGCTTTGACAGCGTGGACGACGAGTCCAAGCACAGCGGTCACATGTTCTCCACCAAGAGCCCCAAGCCGGAGGAGTGGGACATTGTCAAGAACCCGTCCTACACCTACTACATCTACTACATGTATGCCAACATTGCTGTACTCAACCAGCTCCGCAGGTCAGTCGTCTTTTTTCCGATGCTAAATGTTGTTCTCCCTACAGGATTCTTGACATTATGTGTTCTTATAATAGTATATATATATATAGTAATATCTGAACACATGCCATTGCATTTCCTCTTCTCTATGCATTCCTGATTTTGGCTCTCCAGACAGAGGGGCATGAACACCTTCATGTTCAGGCCACACTGTGGGGAGGCCGGAGCCATCACCCATCTGCTGGCGGCCTTCATGACCGCTGACAACATCTCTCACGGCCTCAACCTTAAGAAGGTCAGTCCTGCCCTCACGGGGGGGTTAATGGCAGCTTGGACGCAGCAGCTCCACGCTGTAGCATTCGTTTACACTCAATCAAGCAACAAACGCCATTTTCCAATGTGTCCTGGTTCTGTGTAGGTGTACTAGTACAAGTAGTACAGGTAGTACCAAAAGATTTGCTTCTCTATTATGTAAATATTAAAGTCAATGAACAAATACATTTTTTTTTCTTGCTATAGTCTCTTATCTAAACGATATTCTGTCTGGATATTTAGTATTCTTAATCTGATTCAGGGATGAAAGGGCTTCATTTTCAAAGCGATAAAGTCCTTTTGAGGACTAATGTTTGAAAGCTGGATCTAAGACAAATTCAGGGCTGGCTCATAACTGTATTGATTGCTATTTGGCAATGATCTTTCCTTTATCTTGGGTGTACAAAACATTTTTTTTTTAAATTTGGACTGCTGCACTATAAATGGTTTAATGACAATATTTTAATTTGCTTTTTTTTTTTTTTTAATGAGGTATGATTTTCTACTCTTAACCTGATTGATTATAAAAGCACACACACAAACACGTACACACACAAAAAAAACGTAACCAAAAAATACCAGTCTCTAAATTATGTCAAAGATCCTCTCCATTTATCCTCCGCCATCAGACGCCTGTGCTGCAGTACCTGTACTTCTTGGCGCAGCTCCCCATCGCCATGTCCCCCCTCAGCAACAACAGCCTGTTCCTGGAATACGCCAAGAACCCCCTGCTGGAGTTCCACAAGAAAGGCCTGGTGGTGTCTCTGTCCACCGACGACCCCATGCAGTTCCACTACACCAAGGTCTGAGTGCACACAGGGGGGGGGGGGTACCGCAGGTGTCTGCAGAATTTACATGTGCAAACTGTTACCTCTGCAGAATGGCTCTATAAGCACTTCAGCTGGTGGTTGTTGCTGCGTCCCCAAAACAAAACGAAACCGCGGCCTTTGTGTCCACAGGAGCCGCTGATGGAAGAGTATGCTATTGCAGCCCAGGTCTTTAAGCTCAGCACCTGCGATATGTGTGAGATCTCCAAGAACAGTGTGCTGCAGAGCGCCCTGTCTGATGAGGTAACAATTCAGGTGTAGCGCTCCACATGTGGCGGTACTTTTTTTTGATGTTTTTATGGTGACCATATAGTATTTGTAGTTTTACGCCTATTATGGAAAAGCTACATTTCAAATCCTGTGTAACAAGTACAGCTTCAATCCTGCTGCATTCCAGGAGAAGATCCACTTTTTGGGTAAGGACTACCTGAAGGAGGGTCCGGAGGGAAATGACATCCGCAAGACCAACGTGGCCCAGATCCGCATGGCATACCGCTTTGAGACCTTGTGCTACGAGCTCAACCTCATCAAGGAAGGCTTGAAGTCGGAGTAAACGCTCTCGGACAAAAATCAAAACCCATCTCTCTTGTGATGTGGAAAAACATTTTTCCACAGTAAGTTAATAATAAGGAGTCTTCAAGAAACACCTTCTGATACATCTATGTCCCCCTCCTTTGGATGAAAAAACATTTTGCCTTCACTTTTTGGTGCAGCATGTGTCGTCCGTGGAGAAACATCGTGTGTAAGAATGAAAGGAAATAAAACAGGCAACAAAAAAAGTGTCCTGGTGGTTACCCCCCATGAAGCATTTCAGAATTTAATCGGTGTAGCATTGCCACATAAATCAGATTTACTTGGCAGGTTTCACCATCGCCTACACATTAACTCATAAATTTAACCCTGAAACTTCAAGATAATAATATATTATAATAATTATTATTGTTGGTTTTTCTTTTCTATTACACTTTACACTCAAAATGCTGCTGTCTCTTTTAGAAATCCTTTTATTTAGCTGCATCAGCAGAATGAAGTGGGGAAGTATTGAGCATCAGTCATCAAACTGAAATGACATTATTCATTGGAGGTGTTGCATAATGTTTTGTTTTTTTCCGCGATCACTTCCATTTCCAGTAACGATAGTGTGTGACATTACTGCCTAAAACTAGATTTGTTATTGATTGACTTCATGTTTCAGCCAGTTGCATGGATTCCATTCAGAAGTCATGGGATTGAAATTTAAAGAACAACACAGAGTTTTTATGGCCTGTGTGGTTTTGCTCGAATGACTAAGTAAATACAGAACATGCTGCGATTCTTCTCCAACATATGGATCCTTTAAGTGAGCTGCACACTTAAAACATCTCATCCAGGTGCGTGCGTGGTGTCCCGCAGGTGCAGCCCGTAAAACAGAACTGATATTTCCCAGCACGCCCTGAAGACAACAGCATTCATCCATCGATGACAGCTGCAGGAGTTGATGTGATGACGTCTTCGGGAGGATTTCGACCAAACTTTCTCACAGTCACGGTGTCAAGCTCCCCAGAAGCGCCCAGAGGAAAAGAGGAAGTGTAACAAAACAAAGCGGCTGTAACCCACAGACGCTCCAGCCATGCCTCTCTCAGCAGGCAGGAATGGAAATAGTGTTTTATATGAGCTTTACAGTCTCTGGTCCGGAAACATTTCATGATATCAGATGTCAGGATAATATCTCTGCTTCATAAAATGGCTAAAGGCAGTGTGACAATGAGATCAGCGACAATGAAAGCACCCCAATGCATTTTATGTAATATATAAATTATATATTGTTTATTAATAAATGTATATATATATATAGGTCAACAGAATAATAATAATGCAGTTGGGTATTACTGCTTTAGTGGTTATTTCTTTTACATACATTTTTAACATACAATTCATTCATTCATGTGTGCACTGTGGTCAGGAGAGAGTCCTGGAACTCCTCATCTGCAAAATACAGTCTATAACCTCATTTGTCCTGTGTCCTTCTCACGTCTCCAACGGTTGGACACGTTGTCCAGGTTGACGTCCTCGCCTGCCTGCAGCTTTGACTTTGTACGCATCGGCTGGTCCAAACACTTCAAGACTATTTCTGGATGCTATTTTAATTCAGTTCATTAAACTAAGTTCTCTTTCACATTCTGCTCTGGATGCTTGAGATGCAGCACAAACAGCTGAGATGTTTGAGCTCCTAGATTTTAGTGCTGCAGCACCACATCTGAGAAGGTGCTGATTGACCCATGTTTAAGTTCTAGCCTCATTATGGACTTGAATAATGACCTCCAGAATGTGGGTGCTGCAGAATCACACTTCTCTGCTGCTCCATACTCAGAGGTGACGTCAGAGCTCAGTGCCTCGACGTCACAAACAGACAACTCCTCCTTCATCCTCTGGAAAACATCTGCCCCCAGTCTCGCCGTTTCTTCTTCTGTTTGGCGTGCTGAGATGACGCTCCAACTGTGGCGGCGGACGTCGCTTAGCTGCGTAAAAACGCACGTCACTCTCATTGTTAGCCGGTCACCGGTCACTCACCGGCTCACGTTGAAAAGTAGCGCAGGATTAATTTTTACATGTTTCTTTTATTCGCAATTCAGGTTGGATTTTGTTTTTGTGCGCAGCGGAGATTTTCCCGCATCAGCAGTGCGTAATTGCGCACGCGCATCTTAGAGGGAGCTGTTGATGCCAACCCAAAGCAGGGTCCCAGGAGGATATTCATATGTAAAATATACTGAACCAGGATGACGTAGCTCCATAACGCAGCAACAAAAAGTCGCGTGATTTAAAAATCCGTTGCAAGTGAATGCTGTAAAATAAATATTCTCATCGGGGGACTGTCTTATTTTGAAAGATGCAAGCGGAAGTCATGCGAACATGGCTGACTTGACGCACGGGGCGAGGAGAGTTCTGCTTTACTGTCCTTCTCCTTCGTGGAGTTCGCGCGGACGCGTTTTATTCCTCTCAGAAGTTACGTTTCCCGTTATTTACCACTAAAGGTAAACCGCGTGGACGCGTGCGCGCCGCCGCTCCGTGGGGAACCCACGCGCTTCTGTTTGACTTCATCACATCGGAAGGAAAATGAGGAAACAAGTCGAGCATTGTCCTTCCACGGGGTAAGTCATGAGATGCGCGTTGCGCGGATCTGCTCGTGGGACATTTCGCTCTGCTGTTGACGCACAACTTTTCATCCAGTGTGGATGAGGAGATGTCGACCCACCCTATTGACAACAAAGACGTGCGCGCGTCCGTCCACGCACAGATTATCTAATCTAAGAGCCTGTCATCTGCCTTTTCTGTTTCCAGTGGATTCTGATCTGGGCCCCTGTCATGTTTGGTTCTGACCCCGGACACTGATTCCCTCTGATGTGACTTCTGATCCCTTTGATCTGTAAAACAGAAGCCATGTGGATTTTGTCCCCATGTCCCCATGTCCCCCGCTCACGTCAGTGTCTTACTCAGTGCCGAGACACGTTTCTGTGAAGTCTCGTTCTGTGTCTTCTCCCCCCAGCCTGAGAGCAGCTCCCCGCCCGGCATCCGTCCGCCTGCTGGCACCGCAGAGGTGCTTTATTACTTCTGCATAATAAACCGGCATGCCAAATGAGAACTTGTGTTCACCTGCACGCTCAGAAGGGGTCAGGGTGCAGATCTGATCGGAGATATTGATCACATGCGGCCGGTGGAGGTGTAATTACATCCAGCTGGAATGTTAATACAGACGTATCAGCGTTGGACAGTAATTGTCCAACGCTGCGTCCGGCTTCATGTAAACCCCCGATTATCTGCAGGTTTGTCTCTAATAGCCGGATCAATAGAGTCAATAACAGGAAACGCGGCTGCCGTGGGCAGATCCCCTGCAGACGCGCTCCGTGTCGGGCACAACGGTTCCGTTCATGAGGGACTGAGATGCAAATCGCAGAGAAACGGCTCAAACCGATGATTTACTTTCCCGCGTCTCATCTTGATGTTTGTATTTGTTGGCAGTCGCGAGGAACCGTTGAGGAATATGGAAGAACGTGCCGGTTGACCAGGAACGAGCACCTCGGGTCCGACGCCGTCGGGTCCTTCGTCTCGCCGTGCCCCTGTTATGCTGCCGTTTGGCAAGCCCACATTTTTCCTTATTGTAGTCCCAACCGTCGCCGTTGATGGTGAACTGCGGTGGTGCAATAGCTCACCTGCGACGTGTTGTGTCACGCCGTGCTTCTCTGGGAGGGCGTCTCCTGGTGGTTTTCGAGGGTGCAATTAGGTTTATTTTAACTGCCGTTTGAAGACGGGGTGCTTCAGCTCCGCCGGCCTCCGCTCCCTTCCTCCTGCCGGTGAGTTTCACTGTTATTTTGCACTATTTAGTAGAAATGTTCGACTTGTTATGACTGTTGTTTTATTGATTTTGTGGTTTTTATGGTGTTGATGTCAAAGGGACTGGATGGAAATTAGCCATCGGCTATAATCTTACACGTTTACGTGTGAAACGTTCATCAATATGTATTGTCCCTGTTTTAGATAAACTCAAACTCAGAGGTGAGCGTGCCTGACATCGGCTCATCCCGGCTCACGCTGCGACTTTGTCTCTTGATGGTGCAGCACCTCGCAGTCGTGTGTCGTGGGGACGGGAACGTCGTACAGTCCTGTGGGCAAATGTTACTGGGACCAGTTCGTAGCTGTGTTGAGTTTCAAAGACAGAGTTTGGGTCGAGTCGCGGCTTAAATATGATCCCCAGTTAAAGTCCGCCATTGCAGCGAGGTGCAGATATTTGTACTCAGTCTGGCTGATCCTCCTTCCTGCGGCTCAGGAAACACAACTCCTTCCTTTGTAACGCGCCGCGCACGCACAAATGATGCATGCGGCTCCGTTTACGAGCCGCATTGTCACTGCGTGGTCTGGCAGTGATTGAGCTGCATTCCAGAACACATTTGATTTGGGTCAAACCAAAACAAAGACATCGCGTCGCACGACTGACTGACTGTCTCTTGTTCACTTTATAATTTATCCCCCCCCCCCCCCCCCCCCACATCTCTGCAGGAATGCATCGCGTAGACGTGCGATGATCGTGGGGCTGTGCGGTGGAATTTTACCACGTCTCCCCTTTCACCACGTCCCCTCGGCCGCTGTCCTAATGTGCAACGTGTCCAAACGGCCCGGAGCCGCTGCACAGACACACCATTGATGACGGGACGGGGAACAGGAGTCGAGGCGGAGGCATCAAGTATTAGATAGCGTTTGCTTAGAAGGACAAGTAACAGATTGTAGCTTCGTTCCAAACACGTCGTGGGTTAATTCGAGTCTACAGATGCGTTCGTCGCGTCTGTGTCGGGCGCTTTTGTTCCACTGCATCGGTAGGTGTGGTTCAAAAATGTTTTCTCGTGATTCCCCGAATCGTATTTGTGCGCGTGAGGTGAGCTCCTTGAAATGCGCATTCTTCCCAGTGATCTAAAAGGCAACTGATCCCAAATGTGACCCCTTTGACCCCATGCTGTGCTGTCTGGACTTCCTGCAGTGACTGATGGCTCATTTTTGTGTCTTCTGTAGGCTTTTTACAAAAAAGAGGGACGGCTAACCGAGGCTCTGCTACGACAGGAAGACACAAAAGTCCATAGAATAATTCATTTTATCTTCTGGACTAATTGGCGACAGACTGGTTTTGCCTATCCATCTTTGCGTTTGCACAAATGGAGAACTGTAGGTGAGCTGACGCTTGCCCCCCCCCCCCCCCTCTCAGGATGCTGGCTCTGAGGATGGAGCGGGGCAGGCGAGGGGGCAACGAGGTCGAGCACACGCAGAAAAGGTCTAGCGTGGCTTGGCAGGTGGGGAGGCCCCTTTCTCACCAGCAGAATGTTAACATCAAGGAGAAGATCTCCCAGTGGGAGGGTCGCAGTCAGCAGGGCAGCAGCCAGGAGGCCGGTGTGAAAGCTCACCCTCCGACTTGTTCACCAAGTGCAGATTCCCCGGGCAACGGATGTTCAGGAGGCGGGACTCACACAAAAGTCAGCCTCTCAAACGCATCAAAGACCTTGGACTTTAGGGAATGCCCTTCGCAAGCGGGACACGGCGTGACCGGAAGGAAGTCCGAACCTCTGCGGAACATTTCGACTACAGGAAACAAACCACTTGCAAAACACATATTTGTTCCTCCTACAGGGGGGGATAGCGCTGCTAAATCTACAGGCGAACAAATCTGCAACGCCGATGGAGGCCGACAAATGGATCCGATCGTGGCTGCTGAAGTAGCTTCCAAACCTCTACCTCTGTTCATGGATGACCAAGATAACATGCCTGCCGGAAACTTCTACACCTCCCGGGGCTTCTGGCGGAAGCTCGAGGGGGACAGATTGCTCTGGCAGAGGGGAAAGGAGTCTTCAGGTGATGCCCAGGCTCCTCCCAAACCGCTGAGAACATTCCAGTATCAGGGAAGCATCAACAGCGATTTGGTGGACAGAGCTCAGTGGGACAATGGATCCCCTCAAATAAACAGCAGGAACAGGAGGGTCGCCAAACCGCCGAGCTTCCCCCTGCCCCCGTGTCCTGTAGCAAAGACTAACGGGCTCTCCAGGCACAAAAAAAACAGGTGAGTACAAATGAGTCTTAAACAGGCGGGGCCGCAGCGCATTGCTTGGTTTGGATTTTTTTCCAAAAGTGCTCTTTGTGGACCGAAACAAATTCACGTCAATGTGTGCAAGACTGTTTTTTTAAATTTTTTTAGGCCAGTTTTGGGGAGGGTCTGAGTGCTGGGCGGGGTCCAGGTTTGAGGTTTGATGTCACAAGATATCACACTGCTTTGTTCTCTTTGCTCATTACGTGACCCAGTTCCTCAGCAGCCACGCGGCGGTCGGCACGCACATCCACGCGTTTTCGTTCCCTGATGATGCCAAGCTAGTCGAGCGTGTAGAAGCACATTCGGCTCAGGACCCGGTAGCTAACGCCTGCCTGACGGCAGGGAGGAGAGAGAGAGAGAGAGAGAAGGTGATGAAAGGAAGACCAAGTCCTGCTCGCGGTCCCCAGGATAGGATCAACATTACATTTCAAAGCGGCCCGATGAGGAAACTAAATGTCGCTACGGCGGCTGATATCATCATGTTGCCAACCGCTCAGTCATTTCCTGTCCTGCCACTGTGTTGCTGTTGTCTAATATCAACTTAATGGCGGTTGAACATGGTACGCGAACGGCAGTGTGGCGGCAGCCAGAACGCCGCTCTTCACCGCCTTGCCTTCCCTCCTCTCCCTGCCGCAGGAAGTCCTTTGAGTATGAGGATGCGGCACGTCTGACGGCGGAGCAGGGCGCACTGGAAGGCGGAGCCGGGAACGCCGGCCTTTACCACGCCTACTCTGACGACAATATTTATGAGGACATTGTCTGTAAGTGGACAGTTTTTGCTTTTGTTTTGTTTTCCAACTGGAGACAAAGACAGGAAGTCATTAAGGCTGTTGGGTTCCTATTCAACAGGCCGACGTAGGACTTATTATGCTGCTATGAGAGAACCAGTCTTAGTGTGAGGCTGTGCAGCGATCAGTGAAATAATGGGGGGGGGGGGTCTTTTTATGGGCCTACAAAGGGGCCCGGTTTTAACAGATGTAAGAGGCTCTGGAATATTATGACAAACATCCGCTAGTCTGGGCTTGCCAAAGAAATAAAGGATCAATACTGATCAATGTGTTTGCATTGTATTTATTTATTTGTGGGGCAGAAGAGAACTTATCTCCAGGCATCTCTTAGCAACTTATTTTCACACCTTCACCTGTGCAAAAGGAGTATTTTCTATCAAGAAAATCACCGATACATGTATTGACATTATTTAAGTATAATGCAAATTCCAATTATTTGTAATTGTAATTTTAGAACGAGACGGTGTTTAACACGGGTTACATAGCAGCAATGAACAGAGCCGCAGATTCAGTGCAAGCACAGCTGCAGACATCTGTATCAGTTCGTGTTGGTATGTTCAGAAGTTATTCTCTTCAGGACTGGCACAGATGAATTCAGAATGGAATCGCATGAAAAGGATTTGTTTTCCTTGTTAATGTCTCTTTTTTTTTACTCACTTTATTTATGGTGCTCTCTTTTGCTTCACCCTTTCCCCAGGTGAGGTCACCAGGGATGACCCCTACGAGGATGCCAAGCTGGCTCCCATGTGCCTCCCTGTCCTCAAGTCTCAGACCCAAAAGGTCGTGACCCCATTCCACTCGTGTCTCCTTTTCCCCCCAGTCGATCCTTTGCTCAACCTGAGCTTCAGAAGGGAAGGGCTGACTGTGTGGTAGTAAACCCGTGGTTCTTGACTTCCAGGTGCCTCGTGAACCCCAAACCTCGCAAGGAAACTCTGGCAGAGTGGAGAGGAAGAAGCTCCAAACGATAGCAGCCTCCAAACCCTCGCACTGTGCCGACGCTCCGAAACTCCCGGCACCCCGGCGCGCAGCCACGAAAAAAGCACAGAGGAAACCCCAGGTAAAAAAGAAAAGAAAAAAGAAATGAATCCCATCACTGGGTTTCATGCCGAGCTCGGTTTTCTGTGGACTTGTAGTACGACAACATAGTATGTACTCAGCTGACACGTGATTCATGTCGGGAAGAAAAGGAGTGGGTGGGGACTTGCTGAGCAGGAAGAAGAGGACGCCGAGAAAGACACTGATAGTGGCCGGGCAGCATGCAGGCGCTGTGAACGTCCGACAGCCTTTGTTGGGACTCATGGCGGTGGAAGGCGTCGGCACAGCGGAGAGTAACTTTAGCAATAAGGTAACGGCAGTGCCGAGGTCGATCCGGCAGTCTGGTGACGACTCGGCAGTCGGGCTTGTTATGGGATGGCATTTTAACGAGGTCTTATTGAAAGGTAAAACGCTAACTAGTAATAGAGATCGTGTGCAGCGAGCTAGTTATCCCAGTGTCGATTATATCTCTGACAGGAAGAATGAAAGTGACACAGACGTACCTGCAATGCCTCCGCTTGTCCGTTTATTCGGTGTCTTTTGCTGTCACTCCTTAATGTCGTCGTACGAGTTTGTCTCCTTGTTTGGAAGTGCCTTGTTGTTTGTCCTCCTCAAGATAAGTGCCAGCTTCCTGCGTGCGTTTGTTCCGTCGAGCCGAGCGCTGGCGTCTCAATGTATTGCTTCCGTCCACCATCAGATATTCGACTCTGCTTTTTTGTTGGAGTGTAAACGGCAAAAGAGAGGCAGGAAATCTACAACGTGATACTTATTAAAAAAAATATTCAGTCCCGGAAATCTGTTGTCCCCGCACAGTACGTCAACAAGATTGAGACCATCTTCGACGACAAGCGGGGGAGGAAGAGGGTGAAGAACCAGGGAGTCTTGGTGCGAGGTAAGACCCAAACGCCACCCGGCCGCTGACGGGACACGCGAGACGCCGAAGCGAAGTCTGCATTTGATTATACCTCCTCACGTCTTTTCTGTTCCGCTGCGTCTCCCTGATGTCTCCTTTCTCTCCTACAGAGGAGACCAGCGGGACCGAGAGCGACCCTGAAGACAGCAGCAAAGGTGTGATGACAGCAGGGTGTCGGTTGGGAATCGGAATCGGTATCCGGAGTGTGAAAATGAAATAGAACTGGATAAAGAAAAAAAAAAAACTCAAATGTTTCATATTGACCTTTTGACCGTAGCTTTAAATAAATGATCTTTCTTCTGTTGCGTCTGTCATGTGACACGTTAAGATCAGTTACTCAAAATAGAAGTATTTGCTTCATTCACTTGTTAAAAATGCTGCTTTTGGATTTTTCCTTTTACAGTATTATAAAGTCAGATTTGATGCTTTTGTTTGGACAAAACAAATAAATCCTACAAGTTGCCTTTTCCCTGCTTGTAATTGAAAGGCCGGTAGAAACACGCTGCTACGCTCGACTGTGGTGCTCAGAAGTAAATGCAGACGCTCGAATTGAAAATACACATTTATAATGATAAGAATTTAATAATACTTTATGATATATATTTATTTAGTTATATATTTCATTGCCTTATCAAACGCTAACATTCCTGCTGAGCCTCAGAAATGTCAAAATCAAATCAAAAGCCTTTACGGACTTGTGGAAAATGTTGTTGGACTTGTTTTGGAGTTCAGTGACTCGTGCTGTGAGACACAGACTGCCGTTTTGGGTGGACCCAAGTTAATGTTTACACTGTGTGTGGATATTTAAAGAAATCGCTCCAGCGCGCTTGGGTGGCTTGCATCCCAGGAAATCCACGGCGTGTATTGATCGTGCTGTGGTTTCCTGCAGGCTCCAGGAGGCCGGTTTACAAGCAGTCTACGCTGAAGCGTCGCCCGACCTACCGCACCCTGGAGAGAGACCTGATCCAGCTGCAGCAGCAGCAGCTGTTCCAGATCTTTGTGGTGGTGTCATTGAGAAAAGAGTCGCATGGAAAATCCTACTGCCCTGAAATCACACAGCAGTTTCCTAAGATGGTAGGAAGGAGCCTTTCGCACTGTGGAAGTGTCCTCCTTTACCTTCACTGGGGACAGAACTGTAGCTTGATCACGCTGCCGCTGGGACGGTTTATCGTCCAAACTTAACGTCGCGTTCGGCAAAATTAAAGGTTGAGGATTCTTATCGGAATCCTTCAAAAGTGCCGGAAGAATAGACAAGTTAACCCTGGATAACGAACTGTGCTCGAATCCGAGTTTAAGGTGACGTGATGGGTTCTTTTTTTGGGAACAGTTCATGCAAGTCCAGAACTTCTTCTCTTTCAGTTTGATCTGTCGTCCCGGCTCTCCAGAGAGGCGGAGGATCAGCTGAAAGTCATTCCAAAGTTTTGCTTCCCCGATTCAGAGGACTGGAAACCGTCTGGATACACACCAAAGTCAGTGCATGCAGTACTGCAATATCTTTCAGTAGTATGTCAGATATATACAGCAGTATATATCTGAGGCTGGGGTACGCTGTCCTCTTCGTTTTCGTGTATTTTTGTTGTCTTTCTGCTTTTTACACCTTTCTCTGTTCATAATCGTCCAATGATTCCCTTTTTTCAGCATTTAGCTGAGTGCTATCAGCGAAGTTCTGTGTAACGTTGGCTTTAACACCGCCGCTCCCGTGTTTTCATTTATATCAGACAAAACCCATAAATTTCAAAAGCAACAATTAAAACTTTCCCCCTTCGGATTAATTAAAGTTTCAGCTGGTCTAATTAAATCTGTGATGCTTTTGGGGCATGGGGGGGGGGGGGGGGGGAGGGGTCTTTTAATCGTTAGCGGAGCACATTTTGTTCATTTGTGAAACCCTCTGCCTTTCAAACATCTGCAGTTAAACAGAAGACACGTCTGTCCGGATCTGATTTCTCTCTGCTCTGCTTTAATTTACAGGCTAAATAGTCCGACCGCTAATCTCCTTTTATATACGTGTTTGTTGTTTCCTGGACTAACTTGCTTTCTTTCCGTTCTCATGCCGGAGGTCTTTCAGTTGCATGATCTCCGTGTTGATGTTGTTTGTGCTTGCAGCGAGACGTTCTCCTTCGTCCTGACCGGAGAAGACGGCAGCCGCTGGTTCGGTTACTGCCGGAAGATCTTGGTGAGAGTGCGCTTGTGTGAATCATTTGCTCGAGCGCATACGTATGTGTGTATGTGTGTGTGTGTGTGTGTGTTTTGTGAGTTATGAGATGGAAGCCGGCCTTACGCGCGCTCACAACGCTCTGTCGTACGCCGTAAGCCGCTTCTGAAGCATTGACAGAGAGCGAGAGGGAAGTTATTGAATTAACTTCCCCTCTTCTTGCCTCACAAAGCGAAGCTGCATTTGGTCCCTTTAAGACCCAAACCTGTTCCGTTTATAACTGTCAAGCGCCTGCAGCTTTCCGGTGAAGCTCTTCATCCCGAGCCTGACTACACTTTTCACTCAGTCGACTCGCCGACGAAGTTGCCCCTGATGACGCCCTTAAAGCCGTTCAGAGGGGAGCAGACCTTTGATCTTACCTTCCTGTGTTATTTAGTGGAAGACGCACGTTTGATGTGCTTCACAGAGGCTTTACCTGCTGGATGACCTGTGAAACTATGTGTGTCTTTTAAGCCCGGGGGGAAAGGGAAGCGGCTTCCGGAGGTGCACTGTATAGTCAGTAAGCTGGGCTGTTTCAACCTGTTCACAAAGGTAAGGCTACCGAACAACCCATCGGCTTCCTTGTGTGTGCCGATGGAAGCCTTTGGGGGGGGTTCATGCAGGTTAATTGGTAATCCTCTTGGAGTTTGTCACAGTTGTTCCTGTTCCTGTCACCAGTGCGGAACGAGGCAAGCAGTCCCTTGGTTTGCTTTGCGTTGCAAAAAAATTAACTCTTTGAGTTCCATTCACGTCTAAAGACGTTTTTTTCACTGCCAACCCTGGCAAATAAATCTGCCTCTCTTCAACGGCCAATAACCCCGGAACGAAAAATGATAGTAAGACACTTTGTTTTTCCTGATGAAAGAAGATAATTTAATTTTGGCAGGTTCCGTGTGTGCATATTCATAGTAAATAATATTCTGTGGGGCTTGGAATATCGGGAAAAATGCATGAAAACTGAGGCACTCGGCATATAGCTGAGCTGAATATGGCTGGCACTCAATGAGTTAAATAGTGTGTATAGGTCCCGCCCGTCCTCTCGGTGCGGCTGTGACCCAGAGTGCTTTATTTGTGTGTCTGTGCAGATCTTGGAGGAGATCGAGCGCCGCCGGGAGGTCTCCCCAGCCCTGGTTTACCCTTTTATGCGTAGCGTGATGGAGGCCCCGTTCCCAGCTCCAGGGCGCACCGTCACAGTCAAGAGCTTCCTCCCTGGCTCCGGGAATGAGGTAACCCTGAAACCAAAAGAGGAAATGCTAATTAGTAGCTTTGCTGCCGCTAACCACTCCTCTCTGCAGACCAAGGATGGGTGGGTTGGTTCTACCAATAATTCAGTCACAGCTGTTCACAGACTCAAAGTGGGCGGCTGCGGAATATGTAGCCCGCGTGCTGCCCCAGAGCGCCCAGGCTGCAGGTGTGGCCTCATCGCTGTGTTTCACGCCACCTGACTCGGTGTGCTCCTGCCGTCCTGCCAGGTACTGACCTTGTGTCGGCCCGTGGACTCCAGACTGGAGCACGTGGACTTCGACAGTCTGTTGCAGTGTCTCAGTGTCGAGAAGCTGCTGCAGGTGTTTGCCTCCATCCTGCTGGAGAGGCGGGTCATCCTCATCGCCGACAAGCTCAGGTACTGCTGCAAGCGCGCGAAACCTGGCCACCGAGATTTATACTAACGATTTACAGTAGAATGTTTTAAACCCTGTATCATGTTTCTGTGTGTGTGTCTTAGCCTCAGCGCTAAGCTAAGCAGGTTTATTTGTTCAGGCTAATGTCGTGTGTGACGTCTCAGTGGAGTCTCCGAGGCCACAGGAACAACGCCGGCTCCTGGACACAACCACCAGAACCTGTTTTTAAAAATGGAAATGAAGTTAAACTCCTCAAATGTAGTTTGGGAAATTGCCCGAACATGAGGAAGTGGAGGTCTGAACAGCGTGTAGGCAACTGACCATGAAGGGAGGAGCCTCAGCAGAAACGTTAACGCTGAGTTGTCGCACAGATCGGGGCGTCCGGGGAGAGTCTGAGACGTCCGTCCTCCGATCCGTGCGAGAACTGATTTCTGCTCCGTCCTCTCCCCCCTGCAGCGTGTTGTCCCGATGCTGCCACGCGGTGCTGGCGCTGCTCTACCCTTTCACCTGGCAGCACACCTTCATCCCTGTGCTGCCGGCCGGCATGCTGGACATCAGCTGCTCCCCTACCCCGTTCCTCATTGGGTTGCTCGCACCCTGCCTGCCGCAGCTGCTGGAGCTGCCCATCGAGGAGGTCGGTCGCAGTCGGGTTCACCGGCACGAAGCTGGAAGGGGCTAAAAATGCACGATCTGAGACTGTCGATTGGAGAACCGCTGGGGTCTGTTTAAAAAAAAACATTCTGCTGACATCGGCATAAATCCGGATTTTACATGGGAAGATTAGCGTTTTATTGCCATTGACGTTTTCATCCGTTCATGTGTTTACTGTTGACATGTTGTGATGTTGATGCTGTCTTGATTGGCTCCTGCTCGGGAGACGCCCCGCGGAGACGCGCCGCCTCTCCGGGCGTGTTGCGAAACCCGGCAGTCAGTAACCGTCGTCCCTTCTTGCTGTTTTCACAGGTGCTCATCGTGGATCTGTGCGCAGACAAGTTTGTTGTTCAGGTGTGTACACACACACACACACACACACACACACACACACGCAAGCCTGTAGCGGGAACGACGGGCGGGGCTCCTGTGGGAAGGACGGCTTTGCCTGCACTTGTCTCTAGTTGGAATGCAGACACGGATGTTAGGCTACACCTAATAGACAGACGGCGAGGAGGCGGGACTCAGAGGCTGGCGTCTCGCCGCCGGTGCTGCTCATTAGGAACGGGCTTTCCCGTTGGAACATTTGATATTTCATTTAGTGACTTTAATCTTACTACAAGCTAATTTACTCAGCAGCTATTTCGGCTGCTTCAGGTTCAGCTGTCTGTTGTAGAGAGCTTCACCTTCAGCTTCATCATTCCCAACTCTGTCTTGCGTTGGCGCTGTAATCCGGCCCGCCCAAACGGCCACAGACGACCTCCAGGCTTCTGGCCCTTCGGATGCTTGTCTCTGCCGCGCTTGCTGCTGACCTTTTCTTTGGCAGATGGGCGACGAGGACTGCATCCTCCCCAGCAAGCTGCAGGCGGCGCTGCAGCAGGTCCTGACGGAAAGGGAAGACATTCTGAGGCAGGAGAACGGAAACGTACACGACGGTGGGTGTGACGGATATCACAGGATGCGCGTCAGCCAGGCGGTTTAAAGTCTCACAGCCTCCGTGTGTGCGTGACCCGTACAGGTCAGCAGGCTGACCTCAGCTCCCTGCTGTCGGAGGGCTTCGTGCGGTTCTTCGTGGAGCTGGTTGGCCACTATCCTCTCCACATGGTGGAGTCGCCCAGCGGTGGCAAGGAGCTGCAGCGAGACAGCTTCCGCAAATGCCACTCGTCACGCGGCGTCCGCCAGTTCCTGCAGCTCTTCATGGACACGCAGATGTTTGCCGGCTTCATCCAGGACAGAGAGCTGCGCAAGGGGGCAGGAAAAGGTGACGGCCTTCATGTAGCAGCGGCATCAGTCACAGAGGGACTTTATGATACAGTTCCTTAAAAAAAGGAAATGTACTATCATAACAGAATTAATACATCGATAAGTCATCTGAGGAAAAGACAGGAGGCGGAGCTAGAAGGGGCGGAGATGAAGATGCTGAGGTTCTCCTTGGGAGTGACCAGGTTGGACAGGATTAGAAATGAGACAATAAGAGGGACAGTGAAGGTTAGAGGTTTTGGAGAAAAGGTCAGAGAGACCAGACTTTGATGGTTTGGACATGTCCAGAGGAGAGACAGGGACTATATCGGTAGAAGGATGCTGAGGATGGAGCTGCCAGTGAACAGGACTAGAGGTCGACCCAGGAGAAGAGACATGGACGTAGTGAGGGAGGACATGAGAGTGGCTGGTGTTGGGGAGGATGATGCAAAGGACAGGGTGAGGAAGAGAAAGTTGATTTGCTGTGGCGACCCCTGGTGGGACAAGCCGAAAGTACAGTAGTAGTAGCATCGTCAATAAATAAAATAAATCCTAAATCTACAAAATAAAAAAGAATTTTGTCCATTTTGATTTGCAGCCTGCAGATTAAGGTCTGAAAAACCTTTGTCCACACGCTGCTGTGGAATCGTAGTCAAAGATGCTGCAGCATAAACACGTAACGCACGTTAAAAAGGACATGATTCGCTGCATGTGAGGAGAACGCAAACTCAGTTCATCTAAACTCTAAAGCAACGCGGCATTTCTGCGGCTCCTCTTCTTCCCAGGTCTGTTCGAGGTCCGCGTGGCCGCATACTTGGATTCAAACCCCGAGCCTGAGCAGAGCGGCGTGAACAGGTTTTTTAAAGGACTGGGTGAGCGTTCCTCCATCAACAGAAGCTCGGTTTCAAAGGTTGCTTTGCAGCAGCTAATGGGGTTTCTCCTTTAGGAAGCAAGATGAAGCTCCTGCAAATGAAGTGAGAGAGACCAACACCCTCGCCTCTTTAAGCGAAAGACTTTGCTATTGAAACGCCCGCTGCTGCTGGATCGTCTGAGGTAATGAATGGAGGTGAGAGTGTTGATGCGAGGACCAGGATTTCCATGGATGCTTGTCTGAGAGCACCGCTCTACTCAACGGACAGAAACTGGAAGCAGCTTATAGTCATTGTCTTTGTGTTTTATGAGGCCGGAAAACAAAACCCCGACTCCAGCGATGGACCGTCAGTCATTGACCCGGAGGCGTGTCGTATCCATGTTCTGGTTGGATCTGAATGTTGACTTTTTAGTTCAGGTTTAGATTCAGCTTGGCGATGATGGTAAACTAAGAAGCTCGATTTCAAACATTTACCATTGACAGTAATCTGAACGGTTCCGACACGAATTAAAGCTGATGTTAAAAAAAATAACGTTTGAACGTTTTACATGTTGGATTTTCCATAAACTGGACAAACATTTTGTTTACTGTTAAATAGACGAGCGTTAAGTTTAAACTTTAACATTTCAAAATGTGTTTGGGCTCATTAAACCTCATCAAAACTATTTCCATTGTGAGGAAATTCAGTCTCTTATTTTCTCTGTTCTCAGCTGGAGCTGTAAATATTCTCATTTTGTACATGTTCAGAGACCCATGTACAGTATTTGTGATATTTTTGTATTAAAGCATACGCGATGTGTTCAATAAATGGGCTCCCAAGGACAGTAATTATTGCCATTAGGCTATTTGTTATGTAGCTGTCTAATCATTTGTATTGATTTGCATTTGAGACCAGATATATTACTCTATTTTATACCGAACAAGCTTGAGGGTGTGGTTAGTGACCCTTTGCTTGGACCTGTTGTATTTTTTTTTTATTGTATTAAAGGGCAGGTTCACATTTTAAAGTCTATTTTTCTACAAAACAATTATTATGCTTTTTACTCTCTGATTGAACAAAACACAATACTTTAGAAAAAAAAATGCTCAAAGAGCTGATCGATGCACCGCGAAAGATCGATTGACAAGCATGTCACCACCACATGGGGGCGCTGTCTCCACGCGCTTCCATGTCAGACGCACTGAAGTAAATCTCACTACCTCAATGTACAGTTATAGAAATATTACTAGGTTGTAGAAGGTACAGCTGCTGTTTGACCTCGGGTAAAATAAAGATTGACATTTTCCAAGATCAGTTTACAATGTAGAATCTTGTAGAATTAACTAATTAAGTCAGGATTGCAAATCCTCGAAACGTCAAGGCGAGTATAAAAGAAAAATGGAGGGTATAATAAATATGTTGATAGTTTCTACCAAAAATGTTTGGTTGTTTTTGGGTGTTTTTAGCTTCAGACTGGTTTATACAACAGAACATTCACCAGCCGCTTCCCGTCTGCCTCAAACTGAATTCTCTGTCTCTTTTGTATAGTCAAACAAAAATGTAGCCTGAAGGCATCAAGCATCACCACAACAAGACAAACTGTAAAGCGTCTTTGAGTTTTCAGAAAAGCGCTATATAAATAAAATGTATTATTATTATTATTATTACCAGTGAGTCAACTTGGATCTGATGCATGCGCAGTAACCGAACCCAAAGTCTGATGAGAACAAAGAGCGTGAGGGACCGTTCAGAGCTCAGCTGAACTCATCAACAGAGTAACGGTGGATCATCGGGTCACGTATTTAGGCCTCCGACCGGAGCCTGCTGGTGGGATCTGAGGCCGGGCTTCATTCAGTCATGAAATCTGAACAACAGCTGTTGTGAAGAACGTGGACAAGAGTGAAAGCTCTGCTTGTTTATCATAAGTAAGACAGAGCGTTTTAAAAAAAGCTTTAAGCAATCATTCCAGTCAATAGCAAGAAGGTCAGAGGTTAAAATCCATCTTGGGGCCCTTCTGTGAGGAGTTTGCATGTTGGCCCCGTGTCTGCATGGGTTCTCTCCCGGTTCTCTGGCTTCCTTGTGACGGCAAAACTAGAGTACTGGTACGTACTAGTACTAGTACTAGTACGTACTAGTACAAAGCTAGTGACCCCAAAATACAGAGACATAAACCAGAGGGGATACAATAAGAGGGACAGTGAAGGTTAGACGGTTAGAGACAAGGACAGAGAGACCAGACTTTGATGGTTTGGACATGTCCAGAGGAGAGACAGGGACTATATCGGTCGAAGGATGCTGAGGATGGAACTGCCAGGGAACAGGGCTAGAGGACGACCCAGGAGAAGATACATGGACGTAGTGAGGGAGGACATGAGAGTGGCTGGTGTTGAGGAGGACGATGCAAAGAACAGGGTGAAGTCGATTTGCTGTGGCGACCCCTGGTGGGACAAGCTGAAAGTACAGTAGTAGTTAAACACAAATAATAAATATAAAATACAGAACTAAGAAAACAGGACGGGCAGGCGTTGCAAAATGCTGAACTGAGGAACACTGCGTAGAAATCTGAAACACACTGTTAATATAACCGAGGGGACGATCTGGAGTCCCAGGTTCACGCCAGAAAAAAAATACACAGCCTAAACTAAAGTAGTACAAGAAGAAAATAATAACTGTAACACGCCACGACGACGAACCGGCAGGAAACACAACGAGACTGGAGATTAACAAGAAAGGGACAAGGCTGGACGTTTGCTGGAGCAATCATCATCCGGCAGGGAACAGGCGGAGCAGCTGATGACAGGTCAGGGCTTTCAGGCGTGGCTCGCTGGGATCCTGCCGGTCGTATTCAGACGCACCTGAAGGACATGAGGAGAGAGAACGAGATCAGCAGCAACAGAAATCAGTCAAAATGCAGGTTCATAACATTCCTCCCAGCAAAAACAGGAAATATCAGGACAATTGGCGACACTGAATTGCTCACAGGTGTGTTTGTGTGAATGATTGTCTGTCTGTGTTTTGCCCTGTGATGAGCTGGCGGCTCGTCCAGGGTGTACACCCCGGCCCCCACACGACCCGGTAACAGACAAAGCGCTTCAGAAGATGAATGAATGAAAGTTCTTTAAAGGTTTTCTTTTGTGACCTTCTGCTAGAGTCGTCAACGTGCTCTTGAATTCATTTCGGTCGGCTGGCCATTCCGAGGAAGAGTCACTTCTGTCGTCGCCTTGTGCGGCTCTCATTGTGATTCTTTGGGGGCCCGAGCCCTTGAAATGACTCTGGAACCCTTTTCCGAGCGACAGACGTCTCCTCTGGTCTTTGTTCCTATACCTACGTGACTATGTGCTAAGTTGAGATGTCTTTCTCGTAAACATTTATCAATGCCTTAATGTCTGATTCCCTCGTGAGGCTGCTTCTGTTTGCGTGAGCAGAAGCAGCCTGCATTGAAATGAGTAAAGGAAAGTCTCTCCTGCCTGACATACAATGCAAATATTTGGCAACCAAAGTCTGAACAAACAGCATCGGGGGTTTTAGATCATTCAAGAACTTTCGGGGAAAAATAATAAGAAAAAACCAAAATATATATACCGTATTTTTTGGATTATACGTCGCTCCAGATTGTAGGTCGCACCAGCCAAAAAATGCATAATTAAGAAGAAAAAACCATATATAGGTCTCACTGGAGGATAAGTCGCATTTTTGGGGAAAATTTATTTGATAAAATCCAACACCAAACAACATATAGCACAAAGAACATGCTAACACGTTTACCAAAATATCAGGTTTTACTCCGAATCACGAAATCCAAGGAAATCTTCATCCTCGGTGTCACTTTTGAACAACTCCCCCAACTCGGCAGGTAGACAAGACGCCGCTTCCTCTTCTACGTCGCTTACATCAGACTCGTCGTCAGTTGCAGTTCCAATTATTCCAGCCTTTCTGAATCCCGACAGGATGGTTGCAGTTGTCACTGAAGCCCATGCTTTGTCGATCCATTCAATGACTTCCAGGAAAGTTGCATGGCGCATTCTCCCGGTTGCCGTGAAGCTGTGCTCTCCATCCGTCATCCACTGCTCCCACAGGTTACGCAAAACTGACTTAAAGCTCCTATTCACGGAGATATCAAGTGGCTGGAGTATTTTGGTTAAGCCTCCAGGGATGATGGCAGGTATGGAGTTGAAAAATTTTAATTTATTTTTTAACTGTGGTGTGATGTGCGCTCTCATGCTATCCATCACAAGCAGAGCTTTGCGTGCTCTAAAGAAGCCATCCGGTCGCTTATTGTAGCACTTTGTAAGCCACAAGTTCATCATTTCTTGATCAATCCACCCTTTCTCGTTCACGGCGACTTCAACTGAGGAGGATTGGATTTTTGGCATGGTTTTTCGTTTGAAAATGACCATCGGTGGCAGTTTTGATCCGTCTCCACAACATGCCAGCACCACTGTGAAGTGTGATCTCTCATGACCAGTTGTAACGATATTCACACTTTTTTGCCCTTTCTCTGCAACACTTCGGCCCATGGGGATGTCAAAAGTGAGGGGGACCTCGTCCATGTTAATAATATGATCCGGTGTCACGTTGTGATCACTTACATGCTTTTCAATGAACGCGCGGAAACTGTCAACCTTGGCTTGGAAGTCCGCTGGCAGTTTTTGGGACAGTGTCGTCCTAGCTCTGATAGAGAGGCGTTTGCGCTGCATGAAGCGGTAACACCAAGAAGGTCCTCCCGCAAAGCCGTTTATATTCACCTCCCTGGCAACCACCTGGGCGTGGAGACGCAACTGCACCGTCGACAAACCTCTCCCAGCAGCACGTTGTCCAAGCACCCATGCGTGAACTCGTTCCTCCAACTGTGGCCACCTAGCTTGTCGCCCGCAATTAGCTTTCTTTGTTTTCTTCATTTCAGTAAGCATAACCTCCGCTTTTCGCCAGTCCCTTACAAGTTTTTCGCTCACTCCAAACTTTCTTTCTGCTGCTCGATTGCCGTTTTCGGCTCCATATTTCACTATCTGAAGCTTGTAAGCCGCGGAATATGACTTTCTTTTCGGCGCCATTTTCAATCAGCCCTTCTAATTGGTGTTTTTAGATAACAGGTGTGACAGATAACTAAGAACCTCCAGAAACCGCGACAGATTCTGACGGGTCACAGAGTTCCCTGTAACACCTGTTATAGAAATGTGTAGGCTACTGTCTCTGCGCTCACAGATTTTGTAAAAAAAAACATATATAAGTCGCTCCGATTTATAAGTCGCACCCCCGACCAAACTATGACAAAAAACGCGACTTATAATCCGGAAAATACGGTATATATACACATCCATGGACGGAGGTGAAGAGTGCTGTGACATCATCGGAGACAATGGTTTCTTCTGGGTAACAACACATCTCAAATGGTTATGGACGGATCTTGATTGTGCAGGGGGGGAAACCTCATTTAAAAGTCAGCTAAAAATAAATACGCATCGACTCTGATTCACTTTTACTTTTCATGGTTGGTGTATGAAGACACCAAGAACCATTTAGAACCTTTAAGTGATGATCCAGATCACCATGTGGACGGTGTAAATCCAATTATGAGGGGAATGAGGTACTTTTCTGGTTTCCTTGTCATAAAATCCTATTTCTTTTTTTTACATGGCGTGGAGCATTGCCAAGACGAGGGGCTAGGATGGCGGCAAAGTGTTGCAGGGACGGCATTTTCTCCCGCTCCATGAAATCAACAAATGTAATCGAGCAACATGGCATTACGTAAAATATCAGCGGTCTAACTGAATACATTTACTGGTCGGCACAATCATAGCATAAAAGCACGATTAAGTGGATTATAGGAGTAATCTTGACATGATGCCACGACACATCCCTGTGTGAGCTCGACAGGAAGTGCAAGCCGTCTGGGGGATAATGAACGATCTCTGCTGTGAAAATGTTTTATCAGTAAAGTGTGGTAATGAGCCAGACTAACTTGATGTTCTCGACGCCGACTGATATCAGTCGTTTCAGGTTTAGCAGGAATAACTGGATCCCATCAATGGAGGTCAAACAATGTTAACTTGGTCCACCCTAATCCACCCAACATTGAAATCCTGGAGCCACACCTGATTCCTGTCCAGACCTGTTGCTTTGGAAGGTGTCATGGAAGAATGTCGGTTCGACCAGCTGGATGGATTAGAATAAAATAAACCTCACATAGAAGGTTGGGGGCTTTTGTTCCTTCTGTCTTTCTTTAAAGCGAGTATGACCCGGTGAAATGAGGTTTCAATGTCCTTGTGAACTTTAAGGCTTCTGGAAAAACTTCAGACAGACGGATCATTATTTAATGATCATGTGACCATGAAGATATTACGATGAAAGGAAAGGTTTCCTTCCTTATGCTCACGATACGACATGGCGAGAAAACGCAGAGCAGTAAGAGGGGCACAGATAAGGTCTCCCGTTGGGCCATAAAGATAACGATAATACCCAAATGGGTTACTGTAAACGAAGACGGGTCACTGGCTCATAAATGAACATTGTAAATCAATATGTCCACTGTTTTAAAGTCTGTTTGAATCTCACCTGTCAGGCATCACTACATTTGTCTTTTGTCTACAGATAGATGGATGAACCAAAAGCACTCACAAATGTGGGTGACACATACAATAAGTATAAATAATAATAGTAATGCTTTTATACTGGTCACCAAAAAAAGAAAAGAAAATGGAACAAAGCAAATCTGGGGTATTAATCAAGAGGTCAGAGAAGGAAGCGGCAGCTCCAAACTGTAGATGCTCCGCTTAGAGAAGCTAAATTGTAATTTAAATTGTTGCTATTATTGCATGTAAATCCTCCCACTCATCCCAGAATGAACTCCTCTCGCTTGTTCTCACATTCAGCACTGACCCTTTCTCAACTATGTCACCTGGCAGTGGCGGGCGGTGCATTTTACACCTAGGCCTTCAGTGAAGTCCTACTTAGTCCGACCTGAATAAATACCCCTCATAATACCATTATTTATGACACCACGGCTTTAGAAATAATGTACAAACACACACTTACGCATTACTGGGTGTTGCATCACCTCAATCATGTACAACACGGAATATTTTTTCCGGAGCATTTAAAAATCAATAAACTGCATCAGCAATTAAAACTTATCACTATACGTGGTACTATCAAAGTTATAAATAAAAGGGAATTTAACATTATTTGTCCAAAACGTTTTAAAGTCCACCAAGAATATAGGCAAGCTTTAAATTGCAAACTTGCAGTTTAATATAAGAAATGGCCGTTGTGTTGCAGTCTATTTGTCGCGTTGTGTACTTCAACTACAATCACACAGCTGTACCAGCGCACCACATTGTTTACACACATTGCATTTACAGTATATCTGTGATTTTATTTCGTTATCATGTTAAATAAATAAAATGTTGGTACTAACCAAAACAGCTGTCCTCCAAAACAGTTATTTGAAAACAAAATCCATTCCCCTTTCTTAAAGTTCCTAAATCCAGTGTTGCTCCAAACATTAAATCGATCCCTTGCAAACAAAAGGCATTCCCAGCAGAATAATTTGCAGCGACTCTCGGAAGCTGTAAGCCAAAAGTTTGAAGCCTGGAAGTGGCGTACAAATCCTTTCCCCACCTGGGACAGGTTAGCTAGCTCCAGAGCTGGACGACGTCGGCTCACGAGAGCTAGCTTCTCTGTAAAGGTCCGTCTTGAAAATGGCCTTTCAAGAATATCCACAACCAAATCTACACTTTCCCCTCCTTCGGCCATTGTGGGTTAAAAACGCAGGAATAGTTGTGGTTTTATTCTCGGTCGGTCGCGCTGTACCGGTGCGCATTAGCTGATGACGCAATATGCATAGCGCTGCCCTCTCACACGGAGTATCCAATCACAGGCAGGAAGGCCTTACTTTCACCAACTCGTGATCTGATTGGCTATCGCAACTGTCTATCAACTCTAAGAGCCAATCACAGGACGCGTTATTGAGTTTTAACGTGAGACATGCAGGAAGGACTTGTTTCACCAACTCGTGATCTGATTGGCTATCGCAACTGTCTATCAACTCAACTCTACGAGCCCGTTCACTCACACAACACAGACGGCAAGCAGCGCTGATTCTGCTTGCCACTGGTACTATGAAATCCGCCTGGCAACACAAGCTAGCTGAATTCTGATTGGATAAAAACTCTCACCTAAAAATACATCACTGTAATATAACACATAAATTACATAAATGTGAAGAATATATATATATATACACATAAAATTAAATTGATTTTATCATAAATATGATCATGTATTCTTGATTTCTGGTTATGTTAGGCAAGCAGAGAAGGCCTTGCAGGCCCTGACCGCCCGCCACTGTCACCTGGTTTAAAGGTCACAGATTATACCCTTTCTCCACAAGTTAACGCAGTTCCCAAACACTTGTATGAAATATCTGTGCCAGTCTTTGGTCAAAATAGCAAACAGATGCTGCAGGACAGCGTCCGTCTTTTCTGTCTCAAACCGCTCTGCCAGAAACGCTCTAAACCTGGAAGCAAAAGTACGTTCATAGCAAGCACTCGCGCATGCACGCTACCATGGTAACCCGTGAGGGATACGAGTGTGTAGTTTACAGCACACACAAAAACATTTTTGCAAATTTTTGCCGGAATATTACCACAAAAAATAAACTTCATCCACTCTGCTCTTCTTCTTCGACTCGTACAGGAGACAGGAAGAACGTTGATGTGCGAAGCGGGGAAGGGTGTCTCTACACACACACACACATCGACACACACACACACGGCACAATGATCAGCGAATAAAATGCTTTGAATCCTCCATCCATCAATCAATCAATCCACAATTGTTCTTTCGGTCACTACTCAAAGGTCGTGGCCAGAGGTGAGGGTAGGAACGGAGATCGACCGGTAAATGGAGAGCTTCGCCTTTCCGCTCAGCTTCCTCGTCACCATGACGGTGAAGACAGCGCAGACACAGGGACGTCTTGTGCACGTTTTCCCCTCCTGACATAAGAAGGGGAACGATTTCTTCCAAACGTGTTTCAGGAGGTGATTAAACTACGAAGGATTGACTTGATGGTTTATTTTGCTGTTTTGGGTTGATAAGAACCCAAAATCACTATAATAGTGTAGAAACATGGGAAAAGTGAGTTTTTCATAATATGGGACCTTTAATAACAATAAGACGATGCAAAGTTTCAAAGTTCACGTCACGAGTCCTTGCCAGACGTTTCCACATTGGAGAAGCTGACGTGTTTTCTGAATTGTAGATAAAGCCAGCTAGAAGGTGGAAGAATACAGTCAGACATCTTCTCCCCAGAAGCCCTGCACCACCGAGCATGTCCCATCATTTAGCGCTGTAAGACTTATAAAAAACACAAAAAAACTTGAGAAACTCCCAGTGATACAGAATCTATAGTGAAGAAGGTCCTGCTCGGGTCCTGCTTAGACCCAAACAAGCAACATTGTATTAATTAAAAGGTGATATATGTAAAAAAAAAAAAAAAAAAAAAAGGAATAATTTCTGATTCAAACAAACAGAAAAGGACTTCTCTGAGAACAGTGACTCACTGGCCTGCCCTGCGGGAACCTGCGCTTTGCATACATGGACAGCAAACAGCCCATTCGGTCCAGAAGAACACAAAAACAGTCGGACCGCGTGACTTATGTCCCCTACGACACAGATTTGCTGAACCACCGCTGTGATCCTGTCCTGTGGTGTGGCGTTTGAAATGTTGCACAAGCGACACCTCCCCTGGTACGTTACTGTGCATTCTACAGAGGTTGCAATTAAAAACTTGCTCTTGCAGACATTTGCACAGTTTTGGCACAAGTGTCAATAGAAATGATCCAAAAAGGCACAATGTTCACAAAGTCAATAAGACCTTACTAAACGCTACAGTAAACATTGGGTCAGACAGGGTCATCAGGTCCATGTTGACACAATCCCAGTCCTGTCCAACTCTTGCTACATCACGAAGAGCAAAAAAAGAAGAGTCAACTGGACTTGTTCAAGTTTGATTGAAGACGTTTCACCTTCATGCAAGAGGATTCTTCAGTTCTGAGAGACTGGTGGAGAGTTCAGATAATTATCCTCCTGTTGGAGCAGAAAACAAAGAAACAAAGAAGGGGCCAAAACCACCAAGGCAATCGGACTCCCCAGGAGCATTAGCATGTCCTTTATGAATGCTAATGCTCCCTGGCAGCCATGAACCCTGACTGATGAATCCCATTAGCATCCATAAGGTGAAGGGTTGTTGAAAAATGCTTTCTTTGACTCCTCTCTCAAACCATCTCTCTTCCCTGGCTAAAACCAGGACATTCTGTCCTCAAAGGCGTGTCCTGTGTCTTTCAGGTGGACTGCTGAGTCTTGTCCTGATGAGTTGTCTCTCCTGTGTTCAGCCAGATGCTTGTTTGGTCTCCCCGATGTACTGGTTGCTGCATTCTTCACTGCACTAAACAGCAGACACGGCTTTGTTTGTCTCTGGGTGCTTTGTCTTTCGGGTGGACCAGCATCTGTCTCGGGGTGTTGCCAGGTTTGAAGTGTATGGGACTCTTCTGGTTACTGAAATTTCTCTTGAATTTCTCAGAACCACCAGCAATGTAGGGGACGACAGCAGTCTGTGAAGACCTCCACTTCCCGGGTCCTGCTTTTTAATGCAGGTGTCATCCTCACACCTGAACCAATGGCTGGGTGTTCACCTCCACCTGGATGACTGAGCACCTACACAGTCTTGCTCCATCACGGTTGCTACTCAGATTCCTGTCCTCTGCTGGCAGACAAAGGTCGAAAGAGTCATCTTTGCTCTGAGGGGTCGGGAAAAATGTGAGCTGTCTGGGGAGACAGTCAATATTGAGTCACTTTATAACCTGCTTCTCCACTCATGTGTCCCCCCACCACCACCACCGTCATCATCATCACCAGCCCTTCATCCTCTCAGACTTACTGTAGCTCATTAATTCCAGACGCCTGATAAAACGCCTGATATATTGATTAGGGAACAAAATGATAGATTCCTGGTATAAGGAAATAAAACAGCCTCCTTGTATACCTGCTCCTTCCTCAAAGGCGTCACAGCCCGGCGCCCAATAAATGACTGTGCTGATATGATACAGCAGTATCTGTGTTTGGGTTACTGAATGACCGATTGAGTGAGGCAGCTCAGAGACATGCTACCGCTAATGGCTCGGCCCCATTACTCGAAACCATAAAATAAAACCAGTGACTACCGGTAAATAAAATGTCTAACGCACATCCTTCAAGGTGGATGCAGGCTCGTTATTTAATGCTTATTAGTTACTTATTGAGGAATTGTCAGAAAAAAAATCTCATTACTACTCAATATTAAAAAAATAAAATAGGAAATCCCTCCAGGGTTATTATAGTTAACGAAAACTAACGAAAAAACGAAAACTAGAATTGAAAAAACATTTTCGTTAACTAGAACTAAATAAAAACGATAATTAAAACAGAACACGAAAACTAACTAAAACGGTATTGTCCGTTCACAAAACTAACTAAAACTAATAAAAATTAAAGACACTAATCTCTTCGTTTTCGTTTTTATCGATTTTTAAATTGATTTATTTTGCTCGGAGTTACGTGTGCTGGCGGCTCCGTCCGGCTGTTCCCGTCCGGCTAACTCTAACCCTAACTGCGAGTAGCCCCCCGTAACAGAAGCAGCCCCCCGGCTAGCAGTTAGCACCGCGAAGGAGACAACAATAAGGGACTGCTTTTAACCTGCACCGACTGAAGCCGCCCCCCCCCCCACACACACTGGGGGGGGGGGGGGGGGGCATGGCTCGCTGCATTAATGAGACATGAGAAGAAGATGAGCTGCTTGGAGCCAAGCCCAAAGTGAGGAGCCCCCTGATGGAGCCCCCCTCAGCCAGGAGGACCTGGAGATGGTCTGGATGAACCGTGGATTGGATTAGAGACGGACGACGAGGACACTGAACACCTGGTGAGTGGTTCTAGTCCAGGGGTGGGCAAACTTTTTGACTCGCGGGCCACAAAAGGTTCTAAAATTTGACAGAGGGGCCGGACCAAGAACAGATGGATGGAGTATTTGTGTGAGCTAATATAAATGACACATGAAAGCTATTGCATTAAAGGATTTGGCCTTTTACAGGTAGCATTACAGGGAAAAGGTCAAATGTATAAGGTTTAATTATAATACAATTTTATTTAATGATATAATTTGGACAAGTTTGGCGGGCCGGATTAAAAAGACCAACGGGCCGCATATGGCCCCCGGGCCTGGGTTTGCCCATACCTGTTCTAGTCCCAAATACATTAGTCTTGTTGACCTTTTATGCTGATATAAAATGTAACAATAATCAGTGTTGTAAACTTTAATTGATATTAAAACCCCATAAAGTCCCAAAAGGAGAGGAAATAAATTATTTCTTTTACTCATTCTGATCCAAAACCTAAAATGCCAATCACAAATGTTGGAGCCTCCATCCGCTAAAACCTGAAATGTGTAATTGTCACACTGAAATCATCGTTATTGTCATGTCATGATTTCAGATCTAATATTGGGCTTCATTATAAATATACAATATTAAATGGGTTATCCTGGGGAAACTAGTTTAGGGTGCTAACAGTGTAAGAAATTAAACATCATGAAACAAGTAACGTTATTATCCCTGCTGTAAAAACAAGGGTTATTACAAAGTCCTAATTCATACATAATTATTTAACTGTACTATTCTTTGTGTGTTTTACATTTGTTTGTTCTTTTTGCTCAGAGCTTGACCTGCCAGATGGAGAAAACAACAAGTTCCAGAGGATCCATGTCTGGCTCACACCCTCCAGCTCACCCTGAACGCTGCCCTGAAGTACCCAAATACTGACTCGCTGATATCAAGAGCAAGAAAGCTCGTCCACGCTGAGAGCAAATCATCAGCGGCAAATTAAGTATTAAGTCCGAGATTGTAGCACGTTAGCAGCTATGCTGCGGACTGTTACGGTTGGTTGTTTAAAATTACTGAATAAATGTTTTATATGTTATCTTTTGTTGAGTTGTATTATTGTATTATATTTTAATCCTGCATCTGACAAATAACTGAAAGTATGAAAAACTAAAACTAATAAAAACTAAATTAAACTAATAAAAACAAAACTAAAACTAAATTAAACTAATAAAAACAAAACTAAAACTAATAAAAACTAACAAATCCACTCTAAAAACTAACTAAAACTAACTGAATTAGAGAAAACAAATTCAAAACTAACTAAAACTGAACTATAATTAAAAATCCAAAACGATTATAACCCTGAATCCCTCATGACTCATCAGGACACCAAACGAAAAAAAACCCCAATTGAAACTGAGGGACTTTTCAAAAGTCATACATTGATAGGTTTCTCCTGCTATTCTTCCTGCATCATGCTGACAAGGAACTCGGTATTCCAGTATGGAATGAACACAACAGGCTAGTGGCCTCCGCTGGGAACGCCCTGCGTCTCCTCCTGTTACCTCATCACAGAGTCACTAGATGAAGTCTTTACCTGCAGCGGCAGCTCAGGCAGACCGGCCGCCTTCACACAAATAACACACAAATAAGACAAACGTAACTGATTAATGGAATGTTGCTTCACAATGGCGTGACTCAGTTCATGGAACAAGCTTGACAAGGAAACAGAAGCAAACAATTAAAAGCAATCGAAACTATTTAGTTGAGTAAACAGAGAGGACTGTGTCGTTCTGCCGAGTCCTGATGTTTCATGAAACGTTAATCTCTCCTCTCTTGTTATTCAATATTTAGTGTTTGTATTAAATCATTTCATTTGTTGATTAACAAAATAAAATAAAATAACATTTAGATGAAAGAAAAGAAAAGCTCACAAAGAAGTTGTGTGTGTGTGTTCAGAAAGTTGTCGTCCCACGTGTCACCACCCAGTCACTGCTCACACAGTTGTCCCCACGTGGCTGTAAAAACAAGTATGTGTGAGTGTGTGTGTGTGTGTGTGTGGGTGTGTGTGCGTGCTTGTGTAAAGTCAATGAGGACAGGAATAAGGAGGAAAGGAAGAGGCGGAGCGGTGAGATTCTCCTTCATGTCTTTAGGCTCCTTGCTCCCCACGAACTCCCTCCTCCTCCCTCCTCCTCCTCCCTCCCCTCTCCAGGCAGCTGAAGGCAGAGCCATTTGCATAAAGTGCATAAAGATTCAGAGCAGGGTGGGTGTTAGCAGCCAGTGGACGGCGAGGAAGGAAGTCCTAAAGCTGACATTGAGCATTTAAACAGCCTGAGCGTGCACACCCATCCTCACACACAGACACACACACGCAAACACACACCTGAGGCTGCAGCACTGAGACAGAACAGAGGAAGACCTCAGCCCAGCCAGAGGTGGAACTCAACCAGCATTTCACAAGTCAAATGACTTTTGACTCCAGAAAAGTCAAATGTGTTGTGGAGAGCGACGGGAGTGAAGGGAGCCGGCGCCTCCAGATCAAGAGGGTCGTTTCACACCTTCTCCAGACCACAGGTAAACCGCACCGTCGCCCTTCCTGCCGCGTTGAGCCTCTTCTGCTGTCGGTTTAGCTGCTTTCTACACGGTTGTGTGTTTTATCTTTAAACACATACGTGTGGCTTCCCCCTTCAGCTCAAGACAATAAAACTCGACTCCGGCCAAGTGAGGTTTTCTTATCTTCCTTCGTTTGTCTGTTTGGTGACGGCCGTTGCAACACGTGGTTTCGCTGCCACAGTTAAAGTTGTTCAGTTAAACTGTCTGCAGCAGCAGCAGGTAGATCAAGTTTCATTTACCTTGCAGAGGCAAAACAGGTAGGGCAGCCTTGTGAGCCGTGGTGGAGCTGGGCACAAACACACACACACCCCCCCACACACACACAGACTCCTGAGCCCAGCACAAAGGTGCTCATGTCAGAAAACTGCACCAGTTCTACACAAGAAACGGGAGCTTGCTTGGCATGGTTACCATAAACATGAACTTTGTGCACCAGTAGGTCAGTGGGACAGGTCGAGTAAACACTGATAGCAACGACCAATGGGGAATTAGGGTCAGGAGAGTAGCAAGGCCTCACTGAGCTAATATTTGACTCTGACATGCATTTGATGTCCATCATAGGACCACTTAGTTCAGCACCCAGAGCACCGATAGAGCATCCAGAGCCCCTGTAGAGCACCAGAAGAGCACCCCACCAGGGCAGCTCATGCTCCCTCAATATGCCATCGTTTAACCCTCATAGTATGAACTCCTCCAGAAACATTTGGCATCATTAGTTTCGTAGTTCTTTAAGAAACGTGCAGAGAAACAGACAAAGACACGATGTCCTCGGTGAAACGTGCTGTAACGGCTTCATTGGCAGGAACAGCCAAGTCAGTGATCTCCGTCGAGCTAATGGCAGCAAGCATGACCTAACGCTGCCCGCCACGGGCTGCTGGCCGTACCGAACCGGCTGCTGTCAGCACAATCTCACGTCTATCTGAAATGTGTGGCACGATGTCCGATTGTGTTCTAAACAGCAAACCGTTCTTCGTTTGGACGGGAGATAAGATCGGCAGGAATTGAAACAGAGAGCTGATAAATGCTTTCGGACCGTTCCCTCTGGACCAGCCCACAGCTTCAAAAAGTGTGAACCCGGAACACGGCTAGAAGCGCTGGCACATGCGTGGACCTCCCCACGGCAGAGGTTCACGCGAGCTCACGGCCCAGCAGGCGTGGCGTTTTAGACCTGAGGCTATGAATTCAAACGGATTTGTAACAGACGTGAAACGAGGGGATGGATTTTTGGTGATCTTTTCAAACACTGACGGTATTTCATGTATAAGTTGTTTTTTTGGTTGACTTTTTAAGTCATCGTTTGGGCTACAGCAAAAGAATGCATCAGGCGGGCACCAAGAATGCTTACGCCTAGTTTGCTGCGGCCAGAGCGAGGCTGTGGCGCCGTCGGGTTGGCAGCCCGTTGCTATTTGCTCGGTGCTCATGGTGCAGGAAAAAGAATGTTAGCGGCTTTTGAAATGTTGAGCCTGTTATCGCTGTCCTGTGATTGACGTGAGACACACAGGGTCTACTAATGCAAACCTTCGTGGGAGTGCAGGGAATATGCTAATAGTTAGAGCATGAAAAAACAGAGAAGAAGAGCCAAAGGCAATGAGCGCTACACCCTGCGTAGCTCCATCCCAGTCAAGTTGCACGAAGCGAACAAACCCCTTTAACCACAGCATCCGTCTCATAGATACTATTCCAGATATTCGGCTGACTTTTTTGCAGTTATTTTGTGAAGCTGCACTGAAGCATCCTGTTGCAAGCCTCATTTGAAAATGAGCAAATATTTGAATGTTTTTTCAAACATTCGGCACATTTGAGTATTTTCTGCGTGAGCTGGGGTTAATAAAGGTCAGGATACGCTCGAGACGTCTTCAGTAAATAATGCCAATTCATTCCAAATTTGATCAGCCATTAGGGAGGGTTTTCACTGATAAGGCAGGCGCAGTTATGCAGGAAAATCCGTCCTCATCCCGTGGAAGCGTGTTGGAATCCAGCAGAGGCGAAGCCGGAGTCGACTGCGAAGGAATTTCAAGGTTAGATGGAGCGATTAGGCGGAGAACAAGCAGGGACTTTGTGAAGATGGCCGTCCTGGTGTAAGACCGGCCCAGAGGCCACAGACAGAACACCTGTGTCAGTAATCCCTTCATATTAGAGGCCGCCGTTACTCAATCCACAACACCAGCAGGCTGGTTATTACCATGTAATAACACGGTCCTATTCAAGGCGCTGGTGACCACATCCTGATCCAGCAGCTTCTATAAAGGTCACATCAACAAAGCACCCTGTGTTTCTGAAACAGGTCGGGCCACAAACCAACTCGCCCTGAATCGCCTTTGTTAATCCAAAGCGGCCCGACGGGCTCTCAGAACCAGCTGGTGCACATTTGCAAACCGCCTGGGTGGCTGTTAAATACAAACTGCCGTGCCGACTTTACAGTCCTCACCTTTGATACCGTGAAAACAACAGGAGCAACATTCGACCTTTCATGCAAGCAGCAGCGCGAAGACGCCGGGATGGCATCCGGAATATTCTGGATATACTATGCTATATAGCATAGCATGTTAGCATGGTGAAAAGCAAACGTGAACACAGCGACAGATCAGACTTCCTTTCTGTTCATCGTTTTGTGCCTTTTGAAAAAGAGTTTAAAGAGACCGTCTAGAGCTGGGGTGTCGAACCTGTGCCGTGGAGGGCCGAGACGCTCCAGGTTTTCTTTCCAACCATCTCTCCAGCAGCTGATCTCACTATTGAGCTCCTTCTCTCAAATTGAAGAAGGTGTTGATAATTAAAATCACCTGCTTTAGCGACCGGCTGGATGGAAAACCCGCAGCGTCTCAGCCCTCCACAGCATCGGTTCGACACCCCTCCAGAGCTTGTATTCGTTTGCTTAATTGGTGGTTAAATACGATATCGTTTTGTTGTCACTAGTTGCGCTGATATGAAAATACTAAAAAGTTAACTTCCTGAACCCAAACGTGAGCAGAACCGGAGATTGCTGCACGCGAAGGGACTTGCATCGTTGCTAACAGCGAGGACTTCCGCTCAGTGGGAGTTTATCACTTTCACAATACAGAGACTCTTGAATACAGCTTGTCCTGTTTCCTCTTCAGAGAGTCCTGCTGTGAAATGCATTCATTGTTCCCTCAGGAACCCACAGTCCCTGTACGAACAATGACCCCCCCAATGTGACTCACTTTATCAGAACTTGTTGACGTTGCTATAGTAAACCCAAAATGATTGAGCTCGTCCTGCAGCGCATGCATGATGGATACTCCCTTATACTCGCCGACTAAAACACTGCCTGCTTTGTAAAAAGAACGCGACGGTAATTAAAGATTGTTCAAAGTTTAACACTGATTAACTCGTCTTGCTAGGATCCTTGTTGCGCAACGGTTTTCCCCTGTTTCCTGTCAAAGCAGCGGGAGAACGATACAGAAGTGGGGAAAACAATTGTCTGACTTTCCTTCAAATGTCCTTTCAGGGGATCCAGACGTCAAGGACAGGCCAAGAGGAGGAAGGAAAAGGCCGAGGAGGCCGGAGGAGACTCGACAAGGGAGACAGTAGGCTTATATTTGTGAAGATGGATCAGCCTCCACAGATTTGGCACGTGCAGGACGCCTCCCACAACACTGCCGGAGAGCCGCAAAAGAAGGTGTCGACCGCGAGCCAGCCAGAGTGCTCCATCTGCTTCAACACCTACGACAACGTCTTCAAAACACCCAAAGTGTTGGAGTGCACCCACACCTTCTGCCTCGAGTGCCTGTCTCGCCTCATGGCCATCTCAGAGGACAACCAGGACGCCAGCGGCAGCGGCAGCAGTCGCCTCTCCTGTCCCTTCTGCCGCCACCCCACCACGCTGCCCGAGGAGGGGCCTCCCGCCCTGACCACGAGCCAGGAGGTCCTCTGCAAACTGCCCAGCCACCAGCAGAAGGAGGAGTCCGTGTGGCTGGACGGCCAGAAGCTGTGCTACAAAAGCTCCGGGCAGAGCCTCGAGTCGGACGCTGCCGACAGCCCGTCGACCTTCTGCATCTGCATTGACATTGGTGCCAGCAAGACGGTGGACGCCCCCGTCCAGACCCGCTCGCACACTTTAGGCTGGCTGGACAGGCTGGCCGACTGGAAGAGGATGGTGCTCTTCGTCGTGCTCATGGTGCTGCTGGTGATCATCGTGTTGTGGCCGCTGCAGTGCGTTTTCAGCACCGGGAACATGCGCTGCATGAAAGAGCACAGTGAAATAAACCCCACGACCACGACCGCCACGGCCACGGCCACCTCCAGCCCACACTGAACGTCGCGTTCAAAGCGCATCTTTTAACTTATGACAGAACCACAGATGCTGAAGCGCCTCCAGACGTCCGACTCGGAACTCTGCTTTGGTTGATTAGGCACATTTCACTGTAAATGTGTCAAAGACTGATTCGGATCGCATCGAGTTTTCAAACTACAATCACACATTGCAAGTACAAATCTTTTGTGCATTTTGCTTAACGGCTAATAATAATAAATAGTATTCATAATAAAGTAGAAAGATGTTAAATAAGCCTGTTGGTGTCCACGGAACATTCTGCGATGACAGAACATTGTCAGCCACTTTGACCTTTATTAATACTTTGCCTTAGAACAAGTTACGAGAACAAAAATGTCCTTTATTTAATACAACAGCCAGTGGTTCGTTCAGTCTCAACTCCACGTTGTAAACGGCGCTAAGATAACATGTACTAATTTGCTTGGATGCAAACTGAAGCTGGTTCCGGGTCCAGTTCCCCGTCAGTGGAGTCCGTCACCGGCCATCGGGCTCCCTACTCAACCCCAATAAAAGCAAAGGCCTCTCCTCCCAGACAGGAAGCCTTCATTCATTCCTGAATACGGCGAGTCACTTTATGGCAACGTTAGCCAACGGGATTTCCGGGTAGATAGCTTCGCTGATAAGATAAGTTAATGAATGATTTTAATATTCGCCTATGAGTTGCCATAAAAGTGCAAATTCCTAAAGCACCATCAATCCGCCCAGTCCAGCACGGTTAACAATTAATTCAAATAACCTGGAAAACGCTACATACGGTTAGCCTCATGTTTCTCATGGGACTTTATATGTAAAAATAAGTTGCTTGTGAGCGTCCATTCATCATTCTTCATTCCATCTCTGAGTGACAAACAGTTTCTACTCGGTTTTTAAAAAATATCTCTAATAAAAGGTGAAAAGTTTTTGTATTTTAGTGATTATTTATGTAAAAAAAACAAAAAAGACCGGGGATACTCTGTAAAACAATGAAACCAAAAGTGACCATTTCCAAATACTTTGTCATTGAATTTTGGTTGTATTTAAAGTTGTACCCCATAAACTTAACTCCTTGAGTGCCATTGACGTCTAAAGACGTTTTTTCGAACCCAAACATTCATTGCCATTAAAATCTGCCTCTTTTCAACGGCCAATAACTCCGGAACAAAAAATGGTAGGAACACACATTCTTTTCCCAATGAAAGAAGAGACGGTGTTTGCATAGTCATAGTAAAGAATATTTTGTGTGGCTTGGAGAATCGGGGAAAACTGGGGCACTCAGCATATATCTGAGCTGAAAATGCCTGGTACTCAATGAGTTCTAAATATGTGCTTATTGTGAATTGTATTTAAAAGTTGCAACAGGAGCAGCGAAAGGATTGAGAACGTTGCCCGAATCTCAAACACTTAATTTAAAGGCTCATTCACAGAGAAATGTGCCATCGGGAGGAATTTGAGCTCGACAGACAAAAGAAACAAAAATTCTGAGGATGAGGAGAAGGATGAGGGGGGAGTTGAGGAAGGAACAATCCTTTACAGGGACGTTCCTGATTATTACAGCCACGCAGTTTTGCCACCTTACAAACTGCAGAGCTTCAGAGTGAGAGAACCCAGATACTTTGAGACAGTTTCCAGGAATGCTTTCCAAAAAGAATGGGACAAGCACCGCTCCCCCGGCACTCCACTCAGAAATCAGACTCACAAAAGAAACAAGCAAAACCCGTGTGAAATGTTACTTGGTGTCATCAAACATTTTATTAAATGACTTGATAAGAAACCACTTTGATGCCATTGGTGGAAGCTCATTGCGTCGGCCTGTACAGCACAGAAGGCATCTGGGCAGCAGAGGAAAACCTGGGAACAATGCGGGAGCGCTCCGTTCACTCAGCCCGGGCATTCTGGGAGGAAGAAGGAATCCAAACAAACAGGGACTCCGTGTTCAAGTCAAGGCAAGAGGACAAGCAGATATAAAACACCATGTAACGACTGCACACCTCAGACAAGCAACAGCAACAATGGATCACACGATCAATGAGGAGCACATTTTGAAACATCAGCAAAAATGAAACAAAAATAACACTGATGGCAAAAAAAATTACAAATGTAGTGCGCTACCAAATATACTCCTGATGGACGTCCGTACAGCCTGAGGCCGGAGATTCAGCAGTTTCACACTTTCAAGTATCGGTGTCATCGAGGCAAAGTTAAATACAATTAAAAAATAATGTACATTTTCCACAGCGCAGGTGGTTTCAGGAACACCAACAGTCTCCACATGACAGACAAGGGATCGGAATCACAAGACCGACAACGGAACCTTCATAAAATCACTTTGTGCTCTTGTAAGCCTTTAAACAGGACTTGGCTTGTCAGGCAGGATTATATGGCTGCTGCAGGTCATATTGGTGCTATTATCATCATAATCCCCAGCAGAATGAGGTCAGCAGTATCAACTTGGTTCAGTTCGGTGAGCGCTATCACTCCTGCAGCTCCTGTGCATCTCGGTTTGACGCCGCCCTGCTATAAATCATGTTTGTCCAGGATCACAAGCTGCAGCTGTGGAAACTGGCCCTTAAAGCCTGCAGGCGACAAAGGAGGGTTCCCGCCTCTGAGCGACCTTGACCCGGTTAGTGGAAGATCTGTGTTTGTAGAGAAGGGGAACGGTCTAATCACACACACACACACACACACACACACACACACACACACGCACACGGCCAACAAGAGACGCTCCTTCATGGTTTACTCGATACACTGAATACGATTAGGCTGAAGTCGTGCGATCATCCTGCCTGTTGTAAGTGATGTCGTTTTTGCTTTGAACGAGCAAGGTCACACGTCAGCAACGTATAAACACTTGAATTTGAGTGGAATACTTTTGTGCTGATCCTGGAGACGATAAATAGTGAACAACCTGCCAGACAGCGCTGAGGGCTCGGTGCTCCACAGCACAAACATCTTCTTTATCACATCAGTGACACCGGCTTACTCTGCCCGCTATTGTCAGGCCCGGATTACAGCCATCTTCTAAATTACTTTTTAGAGTCAAATCTATTCTTCAATCTCGGCCATCTGCCCCACTGTAATCGCCCCCCCCCCCCCCCCCCCCCTTCTGCCCCTCTCCTCGCCTCGGCCTCCTTTCACAGATGCTGAACTGCGTCAGAGCCGCCGAGTAACGAGGGAGGCCAGTCAAACCGAGCTGAGAGATGACAGCCAGCCGACCATTCAGGAATCCTCCCCACCCGTTTCCTGCCACTAACTACGGCTACCGGAGCAGCCAATCAAAATTAGTGCCGGGGACGATCGATTTTACCAGGATGCTCCTTTATAAATATAGATTTACATACATATACAGCTACGAATGTCAACAGGGCATATTTTACCGACACACACCAAGAAATAACAGGATGATTAAAGGTCCTGAGTGAGAGTGCTCCTCTCTATGGGGAGTTCGTTTGGACTCCAGATGATGGTTCAGCAGGAGGTCAGCTCGCCTGAAGCTCCGGGAGGCCCCCCAGTGCAGTCAGAGCGCCGTGCTGCTTCCTCAGAGGGGTGTCCAGGCGCTGATGAAGACTCTGCTGCTGGAATGGAATCAAACAGAGTTAAAGGCTGCCATCTGAAGTGGAACTATTTTAAATGGGGAGGTGTCATTTTAATAGAGAGATTACAAAACAATGACTATTTGTCTGGCTCATGCGTCTTTATTATTTTGAAGCCATAATATCTCATTATCATTATAAAGAACTGATTTTTCTCAACTTGAGATGTACAAAGGTTCAAAAATGTTAATTCTTTTATTACACACTGTTAAGATGCTTTCTGGTTGGCTCTCAACGAGACATCTGAAGTCCCCGTTTCTGTTAGGAGGGCGTCCTCAAACCTTTAAGACAACATTTCAACCTGGAGCATTTCTTTCACCACTGAGGGAGACCGAGAACGAGCTAAGAACTGAGGTGGATTATGATTTGAAACTAAACTAATGGTTTAGTTTCTTCAGGTGGATTAAAACCTGAATAAAAGAGACCATGATGCTTCCAGAAAGAATCTGAAACTCTGCCCTGGGGTAAACGTGTCAGTGGCTGCCAGGGTCCTGGCATATTGTGGACAGGCAGGGAGCAATCTCGTTCCTCACCTTAACTCCCACCCAATGATCAATAACGGATCTCTGCCGCAAAAGGGTTTAATGTCCGAGCATCAGATAAACATCTGCGTGTCGACACTTTTACAGGACGACATTTTGAAAGCCAAGCAGGAGGAACGTGATGAAGGACTTACGAGGAGGGGTCCGCGGCAACGGCTCTACCTCCTGGTGTTGCTGCTGAACGACGTCTGAGGGCTTTTGAAGTTTATGTTCTCATACACGCTCGACGAATCATCGTTCGTCAACCTACGAGCAGGCACGGCCAAAACCCATCATCATCATCATCCATGCCTTCATCACACGTTCAGCAAACAGCGCCGAGTATTCTACTTACACAGAAGAAGAGCGCGACGATGCCATGTTGGGTTTGGACCTCGAGTTGGTCATCTGGGGATATTTGACATTGGAATATTCCCGCTCCTTCATCTTGTTCCTCTGCAAAGTGACATTGTGGGAGGCGGATTCAGCTTAGAGGCGATTCTCCATCCTCACTGCGCTAGCGATCGTCACGCAACACACGACTGGCTTCACAGGCTTTATTAGTGTTGTGTGACGGATTTGAATTCCTCCACGGTTCATACAGCACCTGCTCCTCCTCCAGTCTCTTCTGGGCCGTGTCTATGTACTGCTGCACAGCCATGTAGATGAACTTGTACTGGGCCTCCGTCTGCACCATACCGGACCTCTGCTGCCGCACCCTCTGGATGGTTTTAGGGATGTCGATGTCACAGTCCAGACCTGGAATACGCACGGGCAAAAAAAATATTCGCCGTCGATTCAAACGCGCAGGCGTGTTTCGTTTCAGATCCGAGTCTCCCACCTTGGCGGTTAATGACGTCGATGAGGATGTCGATGACGATGATGGTTCCCGTCCTCCCAATGCCTGCACTGCAAGGACAACAAGGTGAAGAGCGTCACTACACCGGAACCAATTAGGGATCAATCTAAAGGTGGGAAAAAAGGAAAGATGAGGAACTCGAGAATGAATTAGCTTAATTTTGCTTCTGCATTCATATAATATGATGTTAGATCATCTTTAAGTCAGTGTTTCCCCAAAGATAACTTGATTAATGATTAATTAACACATGGGATATTTAGATGACTGTCAGTGCAGCAGGTTCAGTGTTTGTATCGATGGTCACAGAAGGCCATTTAAATTTAAACTTGTGCTGAAAGAAGAGTTTCATTTAGATTAAACTGACATGCTTTGATCTGCTGGTTGGTTTGGAGTGAGCTGGAATAACTAGATGCACTCGTGGTAGTTGGGTTAACGAGTGCTGAATCATTACAGCGCACCCTTGTGGCCAGTTAAAATATTTCAGGAAACCCTCCATGAAGGAGGTCATGTTGTCAGAATGGGCCGTTTGACGAAAGGACAGCAGGCAGAAACAAACTATTATCCTACAATTAAATGAGCCGTATTCAGTTGTGACTTCCTGTGACTGGCTTGAGACAGCAGCGACGGGAGAGCGACACTGACAATGAATGAAGAGAGGGGGCGGCACAAGTCTCCAGTCTTTCACCAGTCCATGACAGATGGAGCAGAAAACAGAGAGAACACTGTAACCCGGTGGCTTCCTGGGGAAACTACTTCCAAGCCCGCGCGGCCTCCTCCGTGTGGGTTCTCTGCAGATAGCACCTTGCTAAAGGACCGAATGTAAAAATAGAGCGCGAGTGGCGATGCTTCAGCTTCACACCTCCATCAGACAAAACAAAAAACCAGAGCTTCTTCTGTCCTGTGTTTAGTTCAGCCATGTAGATGTTCCTGCATCCAAGGAGACATTTAAAACACTGGAAGGAGCCTCTAATAATTGAAGTAAATCATGACAGAAACACTCATTGATATCAAACGCGTCAATCTCACGCTGCTACACGGAATTTAAAAGCCACCGGAGCCCACAGGGACGGGGAAAGTGGACTAAACCATGTGGGTCTGTAAATGAGAATAAATAATCCAGTTGGGGTGGATGACAGGTGGATGATTATGTTTACATCACACGCATGGACATACTGGACGTACATGTACTAGAGTAGACTGCAGGTCTCGTCGGGGGCATCTGCTTTCTGAATGTCCTTCATGTTTGCTTTTATAGCCCCTCATGGGACAAAGAGGAAGACCGCCATCAGTGAGCTGCAGGCGTCTTCCTCAGAGGAACACTCGACGAGGTGATGAATGCGTAGCGTCTGCTACTGCGAGCGGCGCCTCTCAGGATATGAATGACAATGACCGAACTCAAATGTGAGTTTGAACTCGAAGAGCACAATCACATCACCCTTCTTTTCCCTCACCAGAGGTCGTGCACTGCTGGTGGACATTAGCGAGTGTGCCGGTAATAAAGCTTCCTGTATTGCTACCTGCAGTGGACGACAATGGGGCCCGTGTCTGGAATGGTGCACTGGGTGCGATTCACTTCCTCTAGGAACCAGAGGACGCCGCCGGGCTCATTAGGCACCCCGTGATCCGGCCAGCTCAGGTACTGGTAGTGCCAGACGTACCGCAGAGGCTCATTCTACAACAACAAAAAAAAGTTCTTTCAATTTTGAATATGCTGATCCTGGCCGTGTCAATAATCTGAGACATCTTCCTCTTCCTCCGTCTGCACCGCAGCACCTGACTGTTCGTTAATAGGCAGGAGCCCAGTGGAGGAAGCACGGCAGAGAATCACAGGCTTTCCAAAGTGCAGCCAAAGTTAGAATGACTCATCAGCCGGTTGATTTAGACAAGGCAGTGTTTGTCCAGCCGGTGGGAAGTTCCCCCATCACGCTAGGATACCAGTATCACTGCAGGAGAAGGCTAATCCACTAGCAACGTGGGCTGTGTTACACAAACTGGCATCGTAGTAACATCACAATAGCATCAGTGCTAACTTGGAGCTCCAGACATGAGGATATGATTTCATGTCGAGAGGAATGTGGATTCAGTGGCAGACGTAAAACCTTTATTTTAAGCTTCAGTGCAGGAAAACACGGAACTTAAACATTCTATTGTCTCAGTCGGCTTCTCACATCCTTTGACTAGATTCTCCTGATATAGCACATGAACGCGCCGCAGGATTGCGTTTCTGCTTTGCAAAAGTGTATGACCTGGGATCAGATTATCTGACCCCAGGTCAGTGGGTCAGCTCTGATTGAGTATGCAGCTTTATCTACCCGGTCCAGACGGGTCACCTCCAGCTTCCTGAGGATGTAATCTTGGGCTGTCCGCTCATCTATGTTCCTCAACAGCAACTTCCCAAACTCCTTGGTGCCGTGGAGGTCGGGCCAGTACCGGACACATTTGTTCTAAACCAGAAGAAACACACAGCGACAGGGAAGAAAGGAGAATAGGGTGTGTGTGATGATATATAGACAACTGAAAGCGCTACTTTATCTCAAAGCAGCTTTCCAATCAGCTTAACTGTCATAATATCCCCCTCCCAGCAGTCTCGCTCCCCACCCCCAGACCTCGGTGGCAGACCCACGACCAGCTGATGCCATCCGGGGCTATCGTTCTGCTGAACACGCTGGAACACAGTGGGCGTCAACACCAGGATTTCATACTCTTCATTAAATCAAAACAATGATCGTTCTAATAAACTTTACGAGGACGTTTTTTGTGCCGCTTGGTTCGTCCATCTTTTCTTGAATATCAGATCTGTAAGATTTAATGTTTTAGATTCGGGGTCATTTCATCCATGTTGTTATCACAAAGATCTGCAATCGCAGAGTCCCTCTCCCTTCATAGATCCCTATCACGGCGATCAATCAGCACTGATGCGCCACAGAGAATAATGAGGGAACAGATAGGCTCTTTAAAACAAAATAATAAAACCACCTTTAGAAATATAAAGAAATATTTATTCGTGATTAATTTGCCCCTCTAGTTCAAAGAGAAGCATTTAAACGCTCAACTGAACTACACTCCTGAATATCTGTGGTATCTTTTTACCGATCGCAGCTCACCCTTCCTCTCTCCACCTCCTTCGTAGTCATGACGATGACATGCGTGTTCTCCTGATACACCATCTTCCAGAAGTCAACGACTGTATTCTGTAGGCATCCTTGTGTTGCGATGAAGACTTTGACCTCATCCATTGGGCGCCCGTCTACATGCATGTTCTGTGAAACATGGACACTGTGACATCTGAAACTCTGCAGGAATGTAGCCTCGCCAGCTAACGAGTCAGCTACTGTATTACCAAGGTAATGAGATCAAATTTAATTGGCATTGCTTTCAGTCATTAAAAACAGTGACTAAATACACTCAGTTTCACTTCCTGAAGAAAATATCACCAGTTGAAATAAATTCTAAAATAAAGACTTCAAGTTGTTGGAGTTACATTTACGACAGTGATACTGTATACAGTACATACGCATCCTGTGTTACTGCCAGCTTTCACTGATATTCCTTGTAGACTGCTGTAAAGACTCACTCGGATGTAGTTGGCATTGATGTAGTCTGAAGCCGGAACGTCTGGATCCATTTCCCTGAGTTCAACCCGAGTTGTGTCAACTGAAAAGAGTCAAGCTTCATTAAATGAATGCAAAGGTTTCCTGAGAACAAACCTCATGCTTATGTTTTTCACACACGACGCGAGCTACCAAAGGTCAGTCGTCAGGCTCTAATCCGGCATCTACATTTTCTGGCGTCTATTTGTGTCATTCTTTCCACAGGAAGTCGGGCAGACAGGAAATGGCAGGTTGCTCTGAGACTTACAGGGGAGGATATTCTTGTATCTGTTTTTGCTCTTGTTTTCAGGCTTCTGGCCTTCTTTCCGGGGATACAGCAGCTTGCATTCCTGCTGCTGAAGTACCTGACAGTTAGTGAAAAAACAAACGCATAGAATGATTAAAGAAGAAGAAGTTTCTGCAGCAAAGAGCTCCAGGAAAACAACATCTAGCAATTCTGGGGTCATTCTGTCGTTACCAGACAAACAGATCCAGATTTGTAGCGCCAACAGCATCCCTGTAAACGAGTCTATGTGTTATAAAGTCAACTGGACTTATAAGAAAAAGACATTTCGCCTCTCATCAAAGAGGCTCCTTCAGTTCTTACATGTCCAGTGGACTTCATTCAGCACAGAGATCCACCATGATAACTGGGAACCTTCACAGATCCACGTTGGTTTCAAAATGATCCAGTGATGTCTGGAACTGCCCAATGCATACAGAGAAGACCCCCTAGCTAGCAGACATGATGTAAACATTTCTGAATGTAATAATTATTCTCGGCACTCCTTTAAATAAATAAAAATAACATGCTGAGGAAGGAAACCACATGTTGATTCGAAGCATTCTGGTGGGCAGCTTCGATTGTGAACAATGCCGAGTTTAACAACAACAACAAACCTGCATGCGCCCCTCCAGGTCGGAGGCGGGAGGGGAAGCCTTTCAGCACGCAGTTTCCCCAAGAACACAACCAAGGCTAAGAAACACTTCAATTGACTCCACAGTTACACAAAACACAAGTACCGAGAGCTTTACAGCAACGTACCTCAAATTCTTCCCAGAATCCTTGTTTGGGTTTCTCTGAGTTATCTGCTACTTTGTTGAGCTCTCGTACCCGGTTCTCAATGTTGGCGGCGTTTATTCTTGTGGCGTTAAAAGGCTGTTGTCAGAGTGGACATTTTGAGAGCGATGAATGAACCAGACTATCCATCCCTTCAATGCACTGTACGCAAACGCTGAGTGAGTTTGCGTAGTTCTGCTTGCTTTTCACTTCCATACCTGTTTGAGATGCACGACGATGCCACTTTTCTCCACCATGGGATTCTTCTTATAGTGATCCACCAGGTCAGCCAGGGTGTCGAACCTCTCACCACCGCCTACGTCATATCTACCATCCTGCTGAAAGTACATGCTGTCAGTTCAACTACAGCAAAAGGCTGGTCAGAGTGTGCAAAAAACAAATCAGAGCTTGCTTCAAAATGGCAATCAAACCATGTACGAATGCAAAATTAATAAACCTCCCACCTGTCAGTTTTACATTCTGTATATTTCTGGTAGCCTGGGTGGCGTTACCTCACCTGGTAGCGTATCATAACGTGAGTGACCTTTGTTTTACGGTCCAAGTTCTCGTGTTTCTCCTCATTTGTAAGAACAGAGAGAACAAAGTCGCCCGGCTTGCTCTGGCTCTCCCGGACCAGGAAGCTTCCCGCTTTGCCTTTTTCTGTAAGCAATTTCTCTGCATCTCGTCCAGACAGATGCCCATGATACCACCTGAAGAGGAATGAGAGAGCAGATTGAGTTCATATATTTATTATACACAATAATTAGGACTGTCAGTTTTAACACTTGTGATTAGCCTGAAAAAGTTAACATGTTTTTTTTTTAATTGCTGTCAAATGTAAATTAATCAAATCAAATTAGAGACTGTCCAAAATGTATTCCTGTAATTCCAGTGTGGATTATTATTGTGACATATTAAAACCAAAAAACCCAACGATTGAGGCGACTTGCTCGTTAAGTTTTGCAACAAATTTATAGATTGAGGTAAATAAAAAATATACTTTGTATGCATTTACTCCAGAGATGAGCCGTCTTCCCACCAAAGTGTATCTGCGAGATGATCTCTGCAGCAAGAACTATTGGAGCACATGCCAAGATTAAATAACTGGCATCACAAGCATATATTTTATTGTACCTAATTGTGTTTCATTTTAATCAGGCAGGTACATAAATGTTTTCACATTAAAAGCAAATATATATCAAGATCGACCACTTATCAATAATCAGATCAGGAACAGGATGAGAGAACACCCCTGTAGTGGCAGCCTCCGGCTAGAGCGATTTCAAGTTGAGCAACAAAAGCCAACAGAATCGTGCTTCCTCCCTCCCTGTATCTTTAAAGTTCAAAAACCTATATGTGCGAAGCGAGTGTCGACTCCTACTCAAAAATGAAATGCTGTCTCACATTGGTCCAGGCTGAGTGTGGTGAGCACAAACGTGTAGGAGACGTATATGTAGAATGGAAAAACCACAAGACCAAGATCGCAGGTCTTTAGATTTAAATAGAAACTCCGACGTAAACATCACGACATGCAGAAAAGGCAAAACGTACCAAACGTGCTCAGCAAGAGAAACCAAATCCAAATGTGCTTCTCTGCATATGAGGACCTACATATGAGCAAGAAGAGTTCTTTGAATGTTTTATGAATAATTTGAGTGGAAAGTTTTCTCAAAAAGCAACACCAGCGGCCCAAGTCTCTCTCTTCAGCGAGTGCGTGTAGGTGTAAATTGTACCGCTGTATCCAACCTTTGTATATTCTCTGAAAGGATGTTAGCATGCGAGTGCTTGGCACACATAAACACAACAGCAGCGCCTCCCACTCAGTCTTCTTTGAAGTCGCATTAGGAAACATGCCTGTGTTGATGCTGTAAATCTAAAAGCCCATCTGGTTGTGATGAATGTGTACAGAATAATGCATCTTACCTCACAACACAGGTATAAACACGTGTGTACAAGTACACGGTTACCAGCTGATCCTTCCTCATTGCCCCTCTCATTGTTAAATGAGTGAAACTGCACCATTTTTAGCGCATTTTATTGTTTAAACTGATAACGTTAATCATCTATTGCTTTACTTAAATGCTAATGTATCACATGACAAGTCCTCGTTGTTATCATAGCAACTTTCAGACTCACAGTTGTGTTACTTTTGCCTGTGGTCTGGCTCCATCTCAGAGCAGGAAGCTCGACTTACGAGTAAACCTTCAAGTAAGTTTGGAGTTTGGACAAAAGCAACATCTATGTTTGTGCATGTGCTGCATCTTAACCACATAGAGCTCAATTGCATGCTAAAGTGGGCTGATTTGTAGGTTGTGGGTCTGTCGGCACCTCTCAGTGGTGGGGTCCTTGCAGTTGAGCGGGTACTTGAGTTCTATAACATGGCCATTCCGCTCACGCAGGAGATCCTGTTGTTCAGTGTAGTACTGCACCAGCTCTGCCAGTGTGGCAAACTTCTCCCCCCCATACAGGTCGTAGTAGTCGCCGGAGTTCTGGATCTTAATGTGGGTCACCTCATCATTCCGCCTGAGTGAGGGGGGGGAAACACAGTGGAAATTTAATCACACGGTTATCATGCATGCAGTCTAAAATGGACTCACTCCAAACAAGCTCTTAGCCATTCTCTTTGTATTTTTTTTTTTTTTTTAAATCGTACTCACTCGTGCCCTGCAGCTTTTCAAAGCGAACACATGCACACACACACACACACATTTTCGTAGTGAATATGCTCACAAAAACAATATCAAAACCACTTTGTAGCCCACACTCACACTGTAGAGCCCAAGAGCACGTAGAATATGAAATGTCGAGCTCATTAAAATCATCTGCAACCATTATCTTGGTGTCAATTTTATGTGATCATTTGCTTTCATTTTTTTGTGTAGTAGTATTTTTAGAAGTGCAATATCTGTTTGCAACATATAATAATGTAACTAAGGAGTTTTCCATCGGTACCAACACTGGGATGATCAAATGATCCAGTTGTCGTCATAGAATTGAAAATACAAGCTAGAATGGGTCTGTAATTTAAAAATATTGATCCATTTCTATGAAACAGAATATTATTTACTTTAAAACACACATCTTCTCAAAGAGGCTCATCCCTTATCGTAACACTCTGGAGTTTCCATATCTTAAGGATTTGGTGGAAAGTTGTTTTGTGATTCCATAAAACAAAAAGCTGCACTACTGATGGAAATAAAACATTTTGTATTACTGTGCATTTTAAGAGGTCTCCAGCTGGTTTGAATGGGTGCACAAAACCTGAAAATACACACACATGTGAAAAACACAGCGGTACAGCTTGATTGTTAAGCAGTCTTTTTCCATTTTACGTCTTCATTGATGCTATATTGCCAGAGAAAAACGAAACAAACCAGCCTGTAAATATATTGGCACACAGGAACACAGCGTTTTAGAGAACACAGGAGAGCGAGCCAGGCAGTCATTACCATCTGACCTTCAGGATGAAGATAATACTCCCTCTCTGCTAGCTGATTATCAGCTAATGGTCATATCAAATGGTCCAAATCCTATTTCCTTCCTCACTTTTCTTGCTGTCCTCATGCACATTGCATTTCCCATCCTCTCCATCCACTTTAAATAGTGTAAATCCTTTCCTCCGTTCTTGAGTCATCTGTCCCATCTCTCCCTCCATCCCTTTCTCCCAGTATGTCCTGGTAATTGCTTTATGGCTCTATTAGTGGCTGTTTGGCAGGTCGCCACAGGTCTATGGGCTCTGTTCAAGGCCTGTCATCAACTCTCAGCCAAATCCTCCTTTTCTCCAAGAGTTTAACGCCAAACATTAGGTTTTCATTCAATTTCCTGTCCCGTCGCCTTTGAGCCACTGACATAATTAGGCAGCCATATGAACATGGAGGCCTTCTATAAGGAAAGAATATATGGTGCAAGGTTGACAGCATTTCTGTTGAGCTCTGGTTCACTACAGTCTATTTAATTACATGACAGTTTATTTTTTTCCATCTTTTTAGTCAGTTACAAACATCTCTACGATTGGATGTTGCTTTCCACCATTACACAAGCTAATATTGCCTTAGACATAACAGAGAAAATATTTTCATATGTACGGTGTTTCAAGTCTATTTCTAAAGCTATTCGAGCAACAGACCAACTTGAAGATGACTGGCAGTGTGCCTTATTAAGGTACCATTAAAAAAAAAAAGCAGGAAACTTGCTGATTTTTCACTAAAGTACAATTAATTTATTCAACAGAAAAATTACGATATACTTTGTTAACGGTCCTTTGTCTCAGTAATGGTTCTATAAAAGCGTCTCCACTATAATAAACTCCGAAACCTTCCTGGATGACGCCGTGTCCTAATTTACCATATCTGTCCAGCGCAACACAGCGAGCCGAGAGATTACTGCCGTCTGTACTTCATCGATGATGCCCTACTCAATATTAAAATAGCGGGAGGATAGGTTTGTCCTTGGTAAACTCTGGAACCGGCTTGAACTGATAAGACTGTCTGTGCGGAAGTACAGGACAAGGACAGGATTATGTTTTCTCAACATTCTAGCCAGAAACTAGTGAGCTTTACTAATGAACAGTTTTGAGGTCAGTGTGACTCCATAAATGCACACACAACCAAAACAAAGCATATCATGCAGACCAGTAGGAAAATTCATAGATATACTGGTACGTACATAAAGTCCAAAATATATAAAAGTATTTCCTGCTTTGGCCTGAAGCTATTCCCAGAAATATTTTTCACCCACGACTGGAAGACACTACGGAGAAGTCTCTTTTACCATGCCAGGCTCCTGATCACATCGAGGCTGATGAGGGAGTATTTTAATTTCCTATTCGTTGCTCTCTGTGCCACTAAAGAACACATATAAATTAGACCATATATTAGGTCAGTGAGTTCCAGAGCTCAGATGTCTCTTTGAACTCTGTAAATCCTCTCCTCTCTCAGGTGAACGAGACTCACTTCTGACGCCGAGAGTTAATTTTAAGTTTTCTGAAAATTCAGGCAGAGAAACTATTTTAGTCATCTTGGTGTTTCTTGATAACATGAAACATAACTTTGTCCTTGCTGAAATTCAGACAAAGCAATTCAATGGCGGTGATAAATAAACTAGGGCGGGGGGGGGGGGGGGGGACGAGGGAAGATGTTAAAATATCCAACGCTGCAATTAAGAAGTTGCTGAAAACTAAGATCATGATAATAATAATATTAATGATGTTTTAACTTAACTATAAAACAAAACAAAAAACAGCTTAAACATAGTCTGGCTGCAGGAGAAACACATCTGAGAAAACTCAGGCTTGCACTATAAGATACAGAGAAAATCAATTTGCACTTTCAAATGTATTCTGCAAAATTCTCTGTCAAGATTGCCCTTAAAAGTCCTCCTCGAGGTCTGCCTGGTATAAAGAGCATCAGAAATGAGAAAATTCGAGCTGGCCGCTCTCCTTACAGAGTTGGACTTAGAAATAAATTATGACTAAACTTTTTCCTTCTTCAAACTTCCTCTCTTGGTGAGTTTTATGAAACTCTGAATTCATTACATTTTCGAAACCCTCAAAAATCTTTCATTAGTGTGGAGCTCTGGAGCAGCTCCGTCTGGCTACTTCCTTCTTCTAATCACCTTGTGGATCAGAAGAGAAGCAAAGTGGATGAGATTTGAAAAGGAGAGGAAGAGAGCATGATATGAAAGGAGAGACGTCCAGCTCCAGTGTCCCTACTCTCTGTTCTGTTCATAATTGCCAACGTGTGTGTGTGTGTGCGTTAATTCAGCTGAGTTCATGTTAGTGTGACATGCTAGTTTAGATTAACTTCTGAGGATAAAGGATTATCAAGTACTTATCTTCAATATTTTTGCAATATATTCTCATTTTTTGATTTGATTTGATTTAATTTCATTATTTCAGGCAACGGCAAAATTAAGCAAACAAACAACTCCACAACCCGTGCCACATCGCACCAACCAACCACATCTAAACAATGATACGCCAACACTGCCTGAAAGGGAGTGGGAAGAAGAAAACTTATTTAACCCCACCACCATCTCTCATAATATTTTAACAAAATAAACTTCACTGTTACAAACTCCAAAATATATCAAACAACAACTATAGACTTAATGCTGACTTTGCGAAATTCAACAAACATCTGTGGTAGTTAAATAACAAAGTGCGTACATTTTTTATTCTTGTTCTTTTCATGGTGTTGTTACCACAGGTAACAGATTACTGTTTACATTATAGCAACAGCAATGGCAAGTGTATATGACACTGCCCCATTTGAACATTCGTGTTAAATAGCTTTTTGTGCGCGTTTCGAATGAAAAACAGAAAGAGTGAGAGAAGAAAAGAAATACATTTACAGCTGTAAATGTACTCAATCATCATCATTCTAAGATTTCTATTTAAGATTGCTATCCTTTGCCAACATTGTCAACACCAAGCGACCATCTATTCATTGTAGTGCCAGATCCTAATTATCTCAAGGCATGTCACAGGTGTAGTAGAGAAAGACCTGCAAGGAAAGATAGAACCCAACTTGTCCCACAAGAGCAAGCACTTTGGCAACGGAAGCAAGGAAAAACTTTCCTTCAACAGGCAGAAGCCTTGAACAGAATCTAAGACTCATAGTGGGCGGCCATCAGTTGGAGATTCAAAAACAGAGGACAGAGAACAGAAGCAGACAAAACTAGAAACGCAGACCTCCTCCAAGCAGCTCATTCCCCTCATAATTAGATTTACACCGTCCACATGGTGATCTGGATCATCACCAAAAGGTTCTAAATTGTTCTTGGTATCTTTATACACCAACCAGGAAAAGGAAAAGTGAATCGGAGCTTTTATGTATTTTTAAATCCGTAAATGGGGCTTTCAATGTTAAAATAAAAAATCCTGACTGCATTCTGGATCAGATCCAGAATCCAGGATCTCTTGTGGACCATCACTAAAATGTAATAATCTGTTCCTGGTAACATTACCAACATTTTGAGTTATCTTGCTAACAGATGGACAAAAACGCCGGCAATTACTTGCCGGCGGAGGCAAACAATGTATTTGCACTAGATCCAGTTATTTTCAACATATAGGCTGCAGAGCAAATGACTGACTGAAGAGCTGCTATACAAAACTATGAATGCTGACAGCCACAGGTTCAGGGTCTGCAGCGCCACAGACAGTGGGACCTGACACACAAAGAGGGACAAAGAGAGCACAGGACTACGGGGACGAGGAGTTACCATTTTCCAAAAGGCGAATAACCAGATGGAGAAGGAGGAGACAAGCGTTAGATCCTCTCGTGCCAACTCTACAATATTTTAAAAACAACTGCCTCCTTTTCCTCCATCTGATGGCCTCTACAGTCTCTCTCCCTCTCTGCTGAGGCTCAGTCACAGTAACAAATTAGTTTGGGCCGTCTTCCACACACTTGACCAACTGATGAATCTCTTTGAAGTGTTCGTTGCCATGGACGAGTCACACTCTCCTCTCCTCTCTGTTGTTTTCAGCTCTGTGCAATCGCAGCATGCCGGCTGCCCCTACTTCAAATCTCATATTCTTTGTAAAACCACACAGTTCTCAATTGAAGGGAAGAAGACAATATATTTTAGGGCTTGAATAAAACAATGTGTCATGGCATTACGGCCATCTGTGATCCATAACAGAGTGACTGGCTTAAATCCACCTATTCCTCTTCATTCTCAGACTGAACACTATCAAATAATTATGTCAAGGGGGGTTAAGGGTACGACATAAGCCATTACTTTGGCATTTGATTTTGTGTAATCAATCATTTGGTCTGACTTTAATCACGATGGAATAGGAATCCCTAGATAAGTGGTAAATGTCTTAACGATGGCCACCCAGATGAGAACAGTGACGTTAAATGGTGACGATGACGTTCGATAATAAGTTGTCTGTGAGGACTTACCTCACAGAGAGGGTAAAATCCCCCGGATTACTCTTGCTGGGCCGAGCCAGGAAACTACCATGGACGCCCCGGGTCAACAGGAGCTGCTCTGCCTCGAATCCGGTGATGTTGGGGTGGAACCACCTAAACAGCAGTGAAAACAGGGGACAAATAGGGACCTGTTGAAATGGTGACCAGGGCTCAACAGTTTAGTGCAAATCAGATTCAACACCAGGTGGTGGTGGAAGTACCAAAAACTTTTCCACCCCACTCTACGGTATGAGTGTATATATTTCACAATAAAAGCACTGCTGTAATTCAGTAACTTCAACAGGCTTAATGGGGGTAGATTTGTAAAAGAGATTTTTTTTAAACCAAATTATGATGGTATTTAGAAAACAAGGGGATTATATAGAAATAAAGCACAACTTCATGTAAAGCCATGTTACCTTCTGAAGTAAATAAGGGCCCTGCTGACTAGTTAAGCGGAAATGAGTGATATTATAATGCAATTTTTAAACTTTCCACTAAAGAGTTTTCTAAATTGCTGTTTTAAACAACAGTTTTTGTGCTTTTTTGTTCTGAAGAATGGAAATAATGACAACGAGTCAAAGTCAAAGGTCACAGAATTATATATAAAAAAAACTATAAAGTTATTTAGCCCCTGGCTTTTCTGTTTGGAAAGAAGCGTGAGTGTAAAGGATGATGATTAATATTGGGGGACGCATCACAAAACCTTCACCTGATGCTACCTGAAAAATGAAATTCTGATTTTGTACAAGGAATGATGCAAACCCCCAAAAAATGAAGATACAAGACACAATTTGAGTCCAGCAAATCTTCTGTCACCTCTGAGCAGTGAATTCAAATGAATATTAATCTATCAAACAAATGAAATAGGTAAAAACACCACAGACAAATATAATGACTGTGCAGCAAGGATATCTGGGCTTTGTGTCTTTCTCAAAATGAAAACATCTTCAAATTAATTGAGCTGCCAGCACCATTAATTAAACTGAACTGAGTGTGTGTGTGGTCGGTCTACTAGGGTGAAAATGGAATTTCGTTGTGTGTTTGTGGTGTAAAAACATAATGACAATTAAAGATAAAAACTCATCTTAATCTGAAAAGTTTCGAAATTACTAAATACACTGTCAGAAATTAATGTGTTTGAGATAAATATGTTGACAGCATTTTGCTTTCAAAAGATGAATTAAAGTAATGCAGTTTATGGAGGATACAGTACTTGTTGTAGGGGATGTAGAATCCAGATCTATGCAGTCCTGATCTTGAGGAGACATCTGACCCAGATCAGAACCTTCAGCCCACCATGCCCCTGATATCCTTAAAATAGATCTACTGCCCTCCCCGTCATTACTCGAGCAAAGACAACAGATTATCGGAGTAACATTACAACTGTTAAATTGTAAAAGATTATGAGGGGATTAACCACAAAAACATGTGAAAGCAGAAGGGGAATTAGACAAAGCCCCGTCTGTGACATCACAAATACATTATCTCTGGATGTCTGGCAGAGAGCCTGGATATTTCCACACAAAGGTGTTTCAGGCAGACAGGAAATGACACAAACGTATGGAAAGAAAGGAATAAAGCTCCAAAATTGAATGTACTGGTGATGCAAATAGGGTGTGTTACCGTGAGAAGAAGGTTGACTATTAAGTATTATTCTTGTTAATGTCTGTGTAGGTTTGCAGTCATCCAGGCCGAGGCAAATCACAAAGAGCAAAAAGGGAAATCAACTGGACTTGTTCAAGTTTGGTATCTCTGGCTCTCGTTGTTTTACAACCGACTGATCATGGGGTGGGGTTGCCATGGCTAACAGTGCACAGACCAGCACAGCAGTCTCCTAGAAAACATGACAAGACACCACACGAACCCAACACTAGAATAAGAACAGACAACCGCTGAGGCTGGCAGAGGACAAACTGATGACAGCGGGTTGCAGAGCAAAGACGACGAGAACTATGACACCAGAACAACAAGTCACAACAGCAGCGGCTGAGATAGAGCCAGGAAGTAACGCAGGGCAACAAGTGTGAGATATATTTGTTGTTTTTAGAGAAATTGATGACATAAAAAAAAAATCCTGAAACATTTTTGATATTTAATCAGACAGATGTGTGTAAATGCCAATAAGGGGATCTAAACAGCCAAAGCCAGCGAGGAGTGTTACTTATAAGTTTGAAATACTGGGCATAATTAATATCAGAGATGTTCCACATCATTTATTTGAAGATAGTTGTGTCCTCTTTTCAAGGGTATGTTTTAGAATACGTCTAACTGGAAGCCACATTTAGGTTTCTGTGCTGAGGAGCCACTGCCTGGTCATGGCTGTCAGCTGCTGGACAGATTACTCTGGTATTGTTTTTAAATCCTGCACAGATTCATACGGAAAACTAATAACAGCGGGGGGGGGGTTATATCGGTAATCCATATCTAATCCCTCATCACGGTTCTGCTTGCCACTCGTCAAATTATCAAAACAATGGAGATGGGATGGAACGAAGCGGCAAACACTGGACCGATCCTTCAAATGTACACAAGCAGCAAATACTGCACAACTGTACACCTCATCAGGTTTGCAAATAGCTGATGTCAGGGGGCACCGCCTCTTCAGAGTCCTGGCATGCACGCACACTTTGCCTCTCTTCACCAAGCCCCTTATACCACAACATCCTGTGCATGTTCTTCACCAATGCAAGTCAAAGAAACACACACGTCGGCACAGACAGGCCTCCCAAATTCATAATGCAGCACTGCTTTCTGCGAACTAAACAACAACAGCAGCAGAAATAAAGGCTTTTATTATGGAAATGAAACAAGTGTGAGGGTTGTCCAAAAGTTGAAAATAAGCAAAAGTCCATGGGGATTGTTTCTGCCCTACCTCACCATTCTGGTCCGAAGCCTGCCACCGAGCCTTGCTTCACAGTTTAGTAATCCAGCACTGTACCGGGTTACACAACAGAGGGAGGGAGCCGGGGTGGGTGGGTGGGGGGGGGGGGGTGTAAAAGTGTTACTGGGTTAGAGTGGCAGACAGTAAGAGAAATGACAGAATGGGGGGGGGGGGGGGGTAGGGTTGTATTAAGAGAGTATTAGAGAGACTGAGACGAACAGTGATGAAAAGAAAGAGAGAGAGACAGAGGGACAGAGAAACAGAGAAGGGGGCAGGGACCCTTTAATCTGGGATTTGGACAGGCGTGAGCAGGCCTAATACCAGCACCCATCAGCGCTATCAGTCCTTCACCAGCACCCCCCCCCCCCCCCACCTCAGAGCGATGTGGCCCCTCCACCATACCCTGAGAGGACAGCGGCTGTCTGACGGCTCCGTTCCAGAAGCCACTCTGTGATCCAGAATCTAAAAGCGCCGTCTCTGGTTGTAACATACCCAGACGGGCCAGACCGGGTGCCAGGCCTCAGAGCTGGAACGCCCCTGCCATCTTGTTGAAGGCTAAATGCAACAGCCATGTTGCCCGTGCCTGGAGATTACGCCTAATCGCATGTAGCATCGTTACATCGTATCATAGTCAGACCCTTGCATCAAAAGTCATGATGACTGTGTCGTATTCCATAAATGTTGGTCAATAATCAATTGATATATTGAGGAACAATTTTTGAAGCTCCATTGACTGCAATGTTAACAAAAATATCAAGGTGATGAAGAATCCAAGATCTCTTCTGGATCATCACAAAAAATGTAATCATCTCTTCCACCCGGCAACATTCCCAACATTTCCTGGAAACTTCATCCAGATCTGTGCAGGACCTTTTGAGTTATCCTGCTAACAGACGGACGGATGGACAAACAAACGGCTGGGATCAAACAACTTCCACCTCGGCAGAGGTAATAAAATCCTGAAAATGGACAGGCTTTTTTGTATAAAGCATTGCCCATATAGGATCTTTAGATATGCCATGTCAAGTTACTTTCTGTGTGTCTGTGAAGCCATGATGTGGTCAAGCTGCATAAATTCACATTTCTACACCTTTTCCACGAGACCCTCACACCGCTTCAGTCCAGAGAATCACACCCGTGTCTGAAAGCACCTCAGCTCCAAAGCTACCGGCAGCTAGAAGTCAGTCTGCAGCTTTGATATTTCAGCAAAATACTTCCCCCATGAAGGAACAGGTTGATATTTGCTCTGATTCCTACTCTGTCCTTCATACACGACACAACTCAAACACATTTCACCATTTATAAAGTATATACAATTACAACAAAATGTAGTTTGTGTAACCGTGGCAGCAAGGCTCTTGATATGTTTCTTGGATATATGTGTGTGTTTATAAGGCAAGTATTTGTCGGCTTCTACTGCAGGACATTGAGGTCGTCTTTTGGTGATGTTTTGTTTTGCACTAAACCACACTATTAATAAATAGTGTGAGCTTTCCATACGTCTACAGTCCAAGTATTGAATTGAACCGGCTGCCAGTCATTTACATCAGCATGTACAGATCCACAGAACCAGACTTTTACTAATTACTGGGCGATGTGACCGACCAAAAAAAACAGGCTGAACAGCATGTCCTTCCAATAAAACCGTCCTGCCTCCCTCCCCTCCTCCAGCCATGACAAGAGGAGCAGGAGTGACTCAGGGCTTTCCAAGAATAGGATTCCCTTTGACAACCACCAGGCACACCATTTCCCATGATCTGGCCTTGAGCAGTGAAACAGAGAGACAAAGACAAGACGATGGGAATGAGGTATGAAAGGGGCTGGTTTGATCTGACAAAAATGAAGAGAATAAAGTAGATGTGCTGCAAGGAGCTGCAGGTAAGGCCTCAGGCTGGTAGAGGGGAAACAGACCCGATGTGGATGAGCCTCTATCCTCTTACATAATGTCTCAAGTTCAATATAGCCCTGGTCAGCTATTTAAAGTGCACTCGTTTAGGCCTGCTGACAAATAGGTGATAAAGTTAGTAGCTGCAGAGCAGCATGACAGCTTGGACTAGGGGCTATATTGGTCACAGACAGCCTGGGGTGTAGACTTCAGTGGTGTCACGTAGCTCTTTGGTCCAGTTAATGACCCTCAATGCTAATACGGGGTGCGGAACTAGCGCCACTCCTTTGTTGACTGCTTAAGTCGTGTAGGAGCAGGCATTTACCGGTAGATCTTCGTTCCTATGGTCACGAGCTTTGGGTACTGACCGAAAGAACAAGATCGCGGGTACAAGCAGCCGAAATGAGCTTCCTCCGGAGGCTGGCTGGGCTCTCCCTTACAGGGTGAGAAGCTCGGTCATCCGGGAGGAGCACGGAGTCGAGCCGCTGTTCCTCCGCATTGAGAGGAGCCAGATGAGGTGGCTCGGGTATTTATTTAAGATGGTGTTCAGGGCACGTCCCACCAGGAGGAGACCACGGGGAAGACCCAGGACATGCTGGAGAGACTGTGTCTCTCGGCTGGCCTGGGAACGCCTCGGGATCCCCCCGGAAGAGCTGGAAGAAGTGGCCAGGGAGAGGGAAGTCTGGGTTTCCCTGCTTAGGCTGCTGCCCCCGCGACCCGGCCCCGGATAAGCGGATGACGATGGATGGATGGATAAATGGTCAAATACTATTTTACCAGAGGACAACGTTCAAACCATGATCGACAGTGCAGAGACATCTCTGGTTATTATAGAACAGCAACACTTGTTCAGACACATTCAACCTTTTTTCTACATCTGGGAAAAATAAACTTTCTGGAAAACAGTTACTAATCCAGAATTCTTCCACAGAAAGGCATAATAAAGATTAATAACATGTGGAAAGGTAGAGTATTTTTTTTCTTCATTACAAAAAGGACATTTTTCAAGTATGTATTTACAGTGTGACAAATATATGTACGTCTTTCCTCAAATTTTTGGTGCAAGCTTTATCATAGAATTAAAATAGAAAAATCCCCTTTCTAATAAATACATAAATAAATAAGACACGACTCCTGCTGGCAATCTTCATTTAAAATGTCTCTGGAGTCTGCATTGGGTGGAGGAATGACCTGGTGGATGAAGATCATTGCAGGTTTGTGCCGATCTGAGGTACAGCTGTCCAGTCCTTCTGAAGGTACTTTCAACCTGACGGGAAATTAACTGATTTGGCTTAATTGAGGAAAGAATGCAATAAACCAAGCAGATTAAACTCTGGAACTGTGGGTTGCCTTTCACACGGACACACACCAGAATTTTTGGGATGGCCTGACTTAACAGATCCACTGAGAACTGACTTTTGTTGTATTCTTGGCTTGAGGTTTTTACGAGTTCTTTCAATTTTAAAACAGACATGTCCTTTAGGTCCCCTTCTTGTGAAAGCATTGGACAATGAACACACTGCAAGACAATTATATTATGGATCATTTTCAGAAACAGAACAGACGTCGTGCCGTCTACTCAGCAGCCACGTGACAAAGAGCAGTTAAATATCTTTTCATCTGTATTACGTTGTTCCTCTCTTCCAGACAGAGCAGCAATGAGTCTTTCTTCTCACCAACACAAAGAGTGTAATATTTATAATTTTATATCCAAAAATCTGAATCAAGAGAACATCTGCGAGTTTAAACCTGAACAAACCTGATGTGGCTGTCAAAGTGGAGACTGGCTCTGATATGTCAGACACCAAATATTTGACTAGGAGGTGCATGTCCTGCCAACCTTTAAATATCAACAAGACAACCATAAGTCATATTTGAAAGCTGACAAAAAGCTAACGTCTTCTGTCTGGATGGTTTCGTGTTTGAACGCAACGCGTAGCGTGGAACATGGAAACGGTTCCCTTCTGGAAGCATCGACAGCACTATCTTATGCCACCATATGGGCAGCTGCTCTCCTGTCACCTTATCGTGAAAATAAACTTTGTGTTGTGTTTTTTTTTTGTGATTGATGAGGGTGAGGAGGTGGCTTCTAAATGCTATACAGAGTTAACCAGCAAAACTAAATCTTAACGCAATGTAAAAGCAATGGTTGTCATTACAATAAATAGTTCTCGTAGTGTTAAAGGAAGCGAAGAAGAGCAGATCCGGTTGGTCACAGCAAGATGGCATGCTCTGTAGTATCGTTCCGCTGTGGTATCAGCTCAGGAAGTACAGAGCGAGCCGCAGAGCAACAGTCACGTGTTTCCCGACCGGCGACAAATCATGGAAACTGGAAGAGGTGAAAATAGCCGTTGACAGTGTTTTCCTCCATCTCTGATCTTCGCTTCAGCCCTGGGGCAACCGTCAACCTGCAAGTGCTTTTGAAGCATATTTGACAAGAAAAAAAAACTTTTGTAATCTATGAAATGTCCTTGAATTACATTTCAGATGAAGTGAGAGAGGACGGCTCCACATGAACCTTATTTTCATTTAAGTTATTGACCTTTTACGTTTTCCCCTAAAAAACGTCTGCAGGTATTATCCAGAGTCCATTAATCCATTAATGTGAAGCACAGATAATATTTGGAAATTAAAATAAGATATAGTTTCAGTTTACGGTAATTAAACTTAAGGAAATTTGTGTTTGGTTGCCGTCTTCCACGCTGGTTCAATTTAATACACCAGGTATATTTTGCAGATGCCACCACATTGAATTTACAAAGATTTGAATTTTACTTAATGATGTAAGGAAAGCCGAGTAATGCACGACAAAGATATTAAGAACATTTTAGAAAACAAAAGCAATGAAACGGTAACTGATGGGAATGTTCCATTAGAAGAAAGTCCACCATTAAGTTAAAATGGTTGTAATAAACATTGCAACTTTAATCAACTCCTCATCAAACATCCCAACACGTCTTTCTTGTTCGTGCATAAGTAGACTGTACCAACTGTAAACGCTCCGATTCCATTTTTTCACTGTCCGCAAAAGCCATAATGGTCAGAAGACACGCCGACCGCAGGGGTCAACATTTCAGAGGTCACCTTGCATAGAACCTGCACCAGAGCGGACGCCTGTTACACGTTTACAGACGACAAGTTAAATAACGAGTGAGGAAAATGTGCCATATTTTCACAGCACCAACAAATAAGACAAAATCGCTTTGATTATCATTTTAACTCACACATCAGGGAAGGCAAACGTCACTTCATGCTTGTATACTGGAAAGGGCCAAGTTAAATAAAAAGTCACACATGAACCAACTAGATCGGCACACCTCCATGAAACTGTAGCCATAATTAGGAGGTCAACGTACCCCCATGAAAACATTTTTATCTTGTGGATCCACGTTTCCATTTGGATCATACCAACGGCCAAAAGGGTGGTGCTCATTTCATCACGCATTATTCATTAACAAAAGAAATCTGGATAAAGTTTGTGTAAAGCCATTCTGTAGTTTTGTTCATAATTATCTTGACAACCTAACCAACAAATGGATGATTGGAGGAAGCAATCATTTTAAAACTGCATAAAGATTACGGCTTATAGCCTCCTATTGCATTTGTCCCCGACATACTTAGCTGTCTGCATTTTCAGAAAGCTCTAGGAATCATTCAAAGAACAGTTGTGGTGAATAATATGTAGAGAGAATGTGTGTCTTGTACATACGAGTATAAAAAAGAAGGCCGCCCTTGATGTAAAAAAGAAGGCATAATATTTGCACCACTAGTTAGTTTATATCATCAGTAGATTATATTACTTTATAGTATTGCAGACCCTGATCCTGCTGTTGGGATAATATTCTCAGATAATCTCGGTTTCACTCAAGTCTCTTTTTAAGTTAATTGCTGCAAGTTATAAATGTTTGCGAGAGTATTGAACTCACAGGCTGCCCTTAAACTAAATTCCTGCTCTGTTCACACTGAGAAAGAAAGACGGGACAGAGAAAGAACGAGAAAGTAGATTAGAGGAGCGAGGGTTAACTCTTGAATGGTGCACTGAAATAAATATTAGTAGAAATTAAATGACAGCACAGAAATTAATCACAAAATGTGGGGTTTTTTTTTAAACAATTGCACAAAATGAAAAATTGTGTACAACGCGACAACACGGAAAACCTCCCATAGGATTAAAAAAAAAAAAAAATTACAACAAAATTAAATTTGTTGGCGTGCTTGAAGTGACGTCAGCGCAATGGCCCTGCGCTGAGCGGAGTAAATTATGAATAAGAGCCGTCAAGTTGTTTCAAAGTTGAGGCGCGCAGCTTCAGCTCCAGCTTCTGGGAAACTGTTCTCTGTGAAGCCGCCGCTAATGAGAGTTAAAAAAGAAACACTTCACTTCACCTGCGAGACGTCATGGCAGCGCCTGGAAGCTGCCGAGTGTCCTCAAAGGTTCCCCTTTTCCTCCGCTGGCTCGCTGGGAATACGCGCAGGAATCTATCCCAGTGTTCCCAACCGGTGCGCCGTGGGGAATGACCTACTCTCACCTAATGAACCATCCGGGTGTCTGTGCTGTAATAAAGTGCGTGTGCCGCCCGGAGATCGCTCTCCAGACTCCAGCGTTGAAGTGCGTTCTCCTTGCACTACAAAATAAGAGCGCACACTTCAAAATAAACGTCACCTAACTGCGCTGCATTTAGAGTGTGGCAGATTAAAAAAATACGCATTTTTAAAAAACAAATATTTCCCCAAAAAAAACAGTTCTTCATGCTTTGGCTTTTGCCTACTATACACTTTGTGTGCTTTGTATTTAAGAACATTTGGTGTGCTCCATTTCTTGTGAGGTGTTAAATATAATAAAATTCTATATATTTTTTTCTTAATATTCTCTGCGAGTCAACATAAATGCCCTGGCGTGCCAGTCGTGACACACGTGTCTTAGGTTGCCGACGCCTGCCTTAGGCTTTAGCTCCAGCTCTGCTATTGCGTTGTGACTGATGAGGCTGATCTGTACACCCCGCCTCTTGTGTTCTAACCTAATGGTGGGGCAGCCTCTCAGCTGTGGAGAATGGTGGGGGTGATGAGGGGGTAAGCGAGGCAGAGCTGCATTGACGTCACCAGGAGGTTAATCTACTGCAGTTGTCTGCGAGCTCGCAGGCTGCACGTGTATGGATTTGCCTTTGCACCGTTTGAAGCGGCATGCTGCTGCAGGTTACAGACAAAAACACTGAGATGATCAAGGGGCAATATTCTCTCTCTGACGACTCTGTGTTGTCACGGTACTTCTTGCTCTGTTAAATGCAAAGTGCTGCACGCTGGATAGACGGGCCGGAACACAGGGCTTATTGTTTTGTTCAGTTGCACAATGGGACGCACTACCCTGCGATCAATACATAGTGGAAATAGATGAAGGGGTTGAGCGGCTGCTGAATGTTGTACTAACACTGAGTGCACATTTGGTGTTAATAGTGAATGAGATTGATGCAAAGTTTGCAGGGACTTGAAAGACAGGCCTTGTGCTGGTTTTAAGGATGATGGGAAGAGATTTGTCTGATCCGCTTGTAGGTGCATGTTTCAGAAAATAATAGCGTGTGTTTGCCGTGGCACTGGGTATGTCATGATTATCTCGAAAAAAAGAAAAATCCTGAAAAAATCCTGAAAAAAGAAAAATCCTACTGATTCAACTGTGATGGAAACAATTAGTCATTCATTCATTCATTCATTCAGACACCAGGATGCCTCATCTACCCTGAGGTGGCTGCCTCCATGCACCCGCGACCTTTGACCCCTTTTTTGCCTCAAGACTTGCAAATCTGCCTGTCCAAAGAGTGAAGAAACTGTGGCCGTGGAAACAAAGAGTTCTTATGTTGAGAGTGATGCAGCTGGACAGCTGGAGCCGTGTCACACAGAAAGAACCTTTATCGGCACGTTGACATAAAAAGCTACAAGAGGGGAATTTTATTTTACAAAAGAGCGTGAAATGTAGCATGGCAGGGGTTTTCTTTTTTAAAGGGGTAGCTGTCCTGCCCTCTCATAAACCATTCTTAATAAATCCGTCAGCGATGATATCTAGGACTCGGGAGTCTGGGGTCTGCGTTTGGCTCACGTGGGAAGAACTAATGAAACGTCTTCGTGCGAGGGTTTGTTGTATAATTCATTAATCTTACTTTGACATGTGAACAAAGCGCATTTCCCAACACGTGTTAAAAAAAAATTCCGACTGAGCCTCTTTAGTTTCTGTGGAACCCGAGTCGACTGAAGAACAGTTCTCACCCTGAAGTTTGCGAGGCCTTTAGCTCCAAAGCGCACAATCCTCACATTAATAATGCGGTTCCACATAGGGATGCAGAAGGGAAAAAAATATTCTTAATAAAAAACAAAAAACGATGTCATCAAATCTAGTCACACACATTAAACCGTTTTTTTTTTATCTTTAGCGTTTTGTACCAGTAGTTTTAATTAACACAACACAAAATGGGGCGTCCAGCTCCCACATTATCAGGAAATAAATTCAAGTCATTAAATCTCAGACTTAATGAAAACACTCGAGACAGTTTCGAGACGAACTTAATGATGTGTGACGCAGCACTGAAGTTGCCATTTTCTGGTGAGGTCCAGACTTTCAATCAGGAGATGGAGCCGCAAAGATTGTTGTTGGGGATTTGAATTGTAAGAAGTAAATATCACTGCAGCCTGAAATCTTGTTTACCGAGTGCGCCGACCCAAATTGCTTGCGAGTTGAATAAAATAAAAATCTGGACACGTCAATCAAAATGTGAGCATGCAGAGACCTCTCATCAAGACAGCCCTTTGATTGAAGTGAAATCATGCCATTGCTGGGAACTGAAAATGAGTTTTCCCAGTGACTGGTGGGCTAGACTTTAAACGGGTCTGAACCAGGAAGTATAAAGAACACACATTGACGAGGGCCCGCTCATTAACACTACTGCTCAGCCATCACTACCTATCAGATGTCTTGTTCCTTATCAGCAATGATTGGTTCCGGGCTGCAAATACGTGTGAGTTCAATATGGTTCTAGTTCTGGTCCATAATGAATAAAGTACTCTCCTCATGTGTGATCATTTTCTAATAATGATCATTGAATAATGCCCTCTACAGGATTGGGCTTCATTTGCCTCCTGATTGGAGCAACACCTTGTTCTATCATCCAATCCAGAGGAAGCGAATAAGGAGTCGCTTCAGGATGCGGGGGGGCGGGGGTTATCTGACATTTGCTGTATTCATCCGGCCTCCTCCTTGTTGTGTAAAGTTTATATCAGTTGATCTTGGCGGTAGACCCTCCTTCATGACTGCATTGTTCTTATCAACTTGAAGGGAGGTTTGAGTTTCAGCTGATTAGACGACAGCTAGCTTCAAAGATCACATATTATACTCTATTTTCCACAAGTTAACGCAGTTCCCAGACACTTATATGAAATATCTGTGACAGTCTTTGGTTAAAATAGCAAACAGATGCTGCAGGACAGCGTCACGCTTTTCTGTCTCAAACTGCTCTGTCAGAAAAGCCTCTGAAAATGAAAACAAAACCAAGTTGATTGTGCATGCCCGTGCACGATCCCGCTCTCTGACATCACAGGTGGAGAGATTTCTGCCAGACGCGTTTCAGGAGGTGATTACAGAACTAAGCAGGATTCACTGGATGGTTTATTTTGCTGTTTTTGGGCTGATAAGGACCCAAAACCACCATAATAGTGTAGAAACATGGGAAAAGAGAGTTTTTCATAATATGTCTCCTTTAATAATAATACGTTTTGCTTGTTTTACCGTTTGCAAGGCTTTATCCCCAAATTAATTAAAGGACAATAACAGTGAAATCAGCCGTGTACCCAACGCCTGCTAGAGTTGCTCTACTCTGTTGCTGCCCATAAAGCATTAAACAAGCATCATCCCATTGGGTAAGGCGACCTGTTCATTCAGGTCATGTTGTGATGAAGGATTGGTGGAGTCCTCAGCACCTTCAGCTCTACTTAGTCCTTTAGCCGGATCCTTGTCCGGAGCACCGAGCCTTCACGTTAAACACGGGACTGGACTTTCATTTGATTCCATATTGTACCCGCCATCCTTACAGGAATGTCCAGCGTGTTTGACGTGTTTCAAACGGCAGACAGACATTGAGAGACGGACCAACACTTTGATGCCGTCAAAGGATTTGATCGAAGTGAAACACCAGCCTCGTCCTTCAGAGAGAAAACGTGACAACACACGACAAACTCACGACGGCTGAAGAGAACGGTCTCCATTCGGATGACATTTCTTTTATTTTGTGGCGGTAGGAGCACAAGACAAAGGCCATCAAGTTAGTAATGTTCAGGTCATGCCAATCTTACACGGCACACTGTCCTTTTGAGGAGGCGCAGCCAGACAGTAGTTTACAGAGGCCGGAGGAGGACAGGAATCCACATGTCGACATAAATAAGGAACAGAAGAAGAGATTCAAAAAACAGTAAATACAAGGTTGTTGTAAAAAGCTACAGGGGACAGGAGCCCCCCCCCCCCTGGGAATCTTTTTGTGTATAAGCATTATTACTAATATAATTCTCATTAATATTAATACGTATTACTCATTTACATTATTGGGTAAGGATAATACACTTTGTTAAAGTAAGCAAAGGGTTACATGGGCCGCCTGCTCAGCGAGGAGGCGACCGGTCTTTAAGGCAATTCATAGTTTTCACCCAAATCAGCGTTTATTGTTCTTGAGCCGAAATACACAGGAAATATCTCATTTTGTACCACTTGGAATGGATCAAATGCAACGAGAGCGAGGCGAAGGTAAGACCAATCATTTTTCAGGTTAACAGACTGAGTGATGGGATTTAAGCGTGTATCAAAAAAGAGCCCCCCCCCCCCATGTATAGAAGTACATCCTCCTGTGGGCGGACACACAAGTCAGACATGGCTCCAGTGTATACTACTAAAAACATAAACATCCACAGATCACACATTTGCTAATTTACGCGCACAAAACTTGCAGGGCTGTACAAAAACAGGTTTTCGATGATTTAAGAAGTAAAACAAAATTAATAACTTCAGAAAGAAAAAAAAAGAAATGGCACAAGACCATTAGATACTCGACTACGATTTCATTTTAGAATATTGCCAAGGTTCTCATATCAAAACAAGTGTCTTTCCGTCAGCCATCAAAGGCGTATCAGTTCATTGAATATTACAGAAGTCTCACTAGTAATATAAACTCATGCATTACTATGTTAATTTGAAAGTCCTGTGGGAATATGCATCTACTTTTCTCCAGTTCTGCGGCCGTGTTATGGCTTTCAAAGGTCACAACAACATCAACAGCCGATCAAAGAGTCCTCCAGGAAAGCCCCCGGGTCGCATACAGAACGGAAAACCCATCTCAGCCGGAGACGGTGGGAGCTTCTTTTGTTTGTTTGTGATGTCTGACGGGACATTCCCTTGAGTAGAAGCTCTCCCCATGACAACGTCTCCTCTCGCCTCCTTTCTGGCGGTCCTCTTCTCCCGCCTTTGCTTCTGGCATCTCCTTAAGGTCAGATAAGGTAACAACCCCCCCCCCCCCCCCCCCCACCCTCTCTCGCACCATTCAGGCCCAATAGCCGCTTCACCGAGAAATAAAAGGACTCCCAAAACCAAGAGATAGAGGGAATGAACAAATATGAAATATTATAGCGTATGAAAATCTCATCAGTGGAAACGAGACTTAACAGTCATCGCAAAAAAAACAAACCCTCAAACGGTGACAGTTTTCAAATTAGAATTTCTTCTTTTCTTTTTCAGTCTGGGCAAAACGTGATTAAAAAGAAAAACAAAAATCAGATTTAAATCCAACACTGCAGAAGTGCATGCATTTATAGTGGTCATCATTAGTTTATCTGCTGATTGTAAAACAGTACGCACACAGTATTACATGAGAAGCACAATCCTCCAGAGAGAACCCCATCGTACATATTCACAGTCTCAGGTATTATTTATATACTCTATATTTAAACATTTATTCGTGTCTGCGACTCGTGTCTTAACTTGTGACTAATAACACGCGAGTTGCCGTGCGCGCTCTCCATCTCCGTCACGTGGATTACGGCGTGACGGAGTCCACGCCATTTTTCAAAACTAAAGGCTCTGATGGGATTCAGTTCGACTGGTGTGATGATGGGGGGGGGCTGATCGAGTGGTTGTGACTGCGTACTTTCTCACTGTAGCAGCTTGACTGATACTTGAAAAGCCCCATTAGGAAAATACGGCGAACTGATGGCGATGCCTGCAGAGTTTCTTGACTGGAGACGCCAGCTGGCTGCAGCATCAAAGAGGCGCACCCACCGGTCAAAAAGGGAACGCTCAGCACCCCCAGGGGAATGCACTTCTGTATATATTCGTGGTTGGATGGGCCATGCTTGGGGAATGTGGACGACAGATATGGCACCAAGACAAGGCGTGTGTAACCAGAGATCATCAGTCCACCAGTGTTCAAGCAATGAGTAAAGAAAAGGAGCAGCAGGCTTTTCAGTTAAGATGGCATTTCTTTTTTCACCCCCCCCCCCAAAAAAATAAAATAAAAACCTGACAAGAATGAAACATCTTTTCTTTCACAGAGATGCCTGCAATTCGATTGAAAAAAGAGAAATAAGAGGGCTGGGGTAGAAGAAGAATGCTTGTTCTGTGAACGGTGTGGATCAAACAAAAAGATCAAAATATATAAAGCAAAGGTTTAAATGACATGAACTTTCTTTCCATATAAAAAGCGATGAAAAGTATACAAAAATAGAAAATAATTACAGCGGGAGACATGGGTGCTGTGGAGGAAGTGGGCGGGTGGGCTTTTTTTTCATGATTATTACATTTTTTTCCTCAGCTTTTGTCTCTGCCCACTTATTTGGCGGCTGAACACTGTAGTATCTGTGGACTGTTCAGGGCGTCCTCCACCAGGTGGAGCTCCACGCCGTCCACAACCACGTCCTTGATGCATCCGATAAAGCCAGTGCTGTAGGCCTTGGGCAACCGACGAGCCACGGCCAGCTCCTCCAGACCACCTGAGGGGAGACGGAGAGTCCTCTTCAGTTTACTTTAAAGGGCTACACCATGTTATCTGTCACAGGCTTAGCATTCAAAAAGTACATGACTCGACCATTAGCGTTGTTGCATCAGACTCTCCTAAGAGGCTATTTTATCCTGTAGAGCCTCAGAAGAATAGATGGGGTGCCCCCCCCCCCATGTTGATTTATAGCTCTTATAATGAATGAACCTGACAGACATTCGTTCGTTAAACTGCCAGAACTGAAAGCAGAAAGGCAGAGAAGGTTCTTTCAATTTGACTCGGTGCAATAAGCATTATTGAGTGTAATTCATGAATAGCTAATGAGCTCCTTGCTGTGCAGCGGGACTCCTCGCAGCTCATGTGTCCACCAAGCACTGTTTGTAGGGCTAAGACGGCTCCCTCCGTTGCTGCTGCTAACGACTCATTCCTTCCGGACTGGCTGCAAATCAAATAACTTTAACAAACGATTAACCACACAGCACGCCATTTGTGCCGCTTGAGGACGCGCAAGCAAAACAATTAAAGATAAAAAAATATTTGAGGATGTGGTGAAAACACTGCAGGACTGGAAATTTTCAGATGGCTGACATGACTGAAGCGCAGATGTTCGAGGACGAAGGCTTAAACTTTTGTTTCGTCCCATTGGCAGACTTCAAATTAAATACTGTGCACTCAAATAAAACCACAGAGTTGGCTGGGAAATATTTGGTGCAGTATAATGAAGCACAACTCAGCACTTGTGAACTTGTTGTAATTTTAACCCCATGTGTTAAATGTGACATTGTTGTCCATTTCAGAAATTCAAAAATCCTTTGGACTTGGGCACTTTCTAGAAAATTGATGTTTTTGTCCATTTGAAGGCTCATGGATGAAACCCTTTTGAAAGGTGACGTAAGCATTCAAGTGTTCTATCGATCAAACCAAGTTCAAAAACAGACATTCCTTAATGCCAAGGATTCATACTTCAAAGAAAATGTTAAAGCCTCTTGTGCTTTTCATTTTTCAAAAAATGTCCTGCAATTTTTTCTTCTACATCAGCTCATCCAAAATGGCTTTTTTATTTATTCATTTATTAAGTCTCCCAATTTCCTATCTCGGAGAGTCAAGGACCTAATTGCTGTGTGACTGGAATAGTTTTCCTTTCGATGCCACTTTGAGGACATCTAGAGTAGTCATGAGTGTCTTTCTCAGTGGATGGTGAAATGTCCTTATCAAGAATCTGTTCTCACTGGGACAAGCCGACCCTCATTTTGACGTTTTACCTGGATGCATTAGCTACGCTGTCAGATCCCCCACCCCCGCATCCCCTGTCTTCTTCTTGGCTCTGGGTTATTCCCAACGCACTCCCCATCCCTTCGTCTCCTTCCTCTGAATTTGTATCCCCATCAAACGCTTTACATCTTTATGCTCCTGGCCCATTTCATCAGATTGTGTCAGCTATCAATCTGGGATCAATGAGGCTAATTTCATGCAAGATGCAGATGAATTAATGATGAACGGTGAGAAGGTGATTTCAAACGGAGGAACGGTGGAGGATTGAGTGCTTTTTTTTACTTGTCCCATGTTACTCAGAAGCGTGAGTGTATCTGTGTGAGCCTACCTGGCTACCGGGCACACCTTTACATGCAACGCGTCCCTTTAACGCAACTCACCCTGCTTCTTCCTCTCAAACCCGCCTCTTCGGCCGCTCCACGCTTTGCATTTTGAAGAGCAGCCTGACTTTATTCTGGCTTCTACGTTATTTGCTCAGAATGTGCAATCCCTCCATGTTGTGCACATTCTTTCAAAAGCAATTTCTTGTTACCGAGTTCAGACCAAACTGAACCCGAGGCAGATAACGGACAGAACTCGGTCATTCCCCATTCATGAGAGCAGTCTACTTTTGAATTTGTTAGATACCTGTGGCCTTTCATTTCTCAACTCAATACCTGAATATGATGGGACAATTTCTGGGCCCAAACCTCAATCCCCCCCCCCCCCCTAGAGACTTTTCTTATCCTTTGCAATGCCAATGGTTTTACTGCTCAGGTTTGACAGCCTCCTCTCAACGGACGGGATGAAAAAGAATGACAGAATTACAAATGTTCCCCCAATTCAATGGATTACGTTTTCTTTTTTTGTCTCTAACATGCGGCACCTACCCAACCAGAGAGCGCCGTCTGTGTCCAGCTGCGTTGCTGCCAAAGGTGATGACCCTGTTACCGCTGCCTCATTGCCGACCTGCAGGGAGCCGTCTCTAAGCGCTCTGAGGAGAAAGAAAAAGAGAGGCAGTTGTTATTCATGCATTACTGTAAATAGCCAGTTCCGTTGAATCACAACCATCAAGACTGCATTGCTCCACGGCCAGCGCGCCGAAGACCTGCTAGCTAACGGATGCCGTTAGGGCGCAATTCATGAGAGGCAAGTCGCCGTTACGCCTTAACACACACTTAAGATTTGTGAATACGAGGCTAATTCCAACCTGCTAAAGAGAGTTAGGGTTAGCTTTGTGACTATGTGAGCTCATGCTGGGATTTACACCATGATCAACATCCAGATTATGTCGTCTTCCAGAACCTCCCGGTAGCCCATGGACTGAGATTTTGGTTTCAAATCCCCGTTTGAAACGGGGATGCAGCGGCTTTTCAGGCACCGGCTGTTCCTGCTCTACGTGATGCAACCAACGTTCCTATAATGAAGGAATCCATTGACGTGACATCACGGCGTGGCAGAGATTTTGCTTCACCCAGAACGATCATGGACGTTCAAGGGGGAAAACTCTTTCACTGTTCTTAAATGATGGGTTGTCTACTTATTTTAGCGCATGGTGTAGGTGTGTATGTAGGATGCAGTCAGGGAGAGCACGAAGTATGCTCCTTAAGCTTTTTATGCATCATCTGTTTGTGGTAATTTTATTGACTGTTATATTGTTCATAATATCAGAACCAGGGATCGACTGATAATCGGCCGGGCCGATATTCGTCATTTTGGCACATATTGCAGTCACGACTCTGTCCCCAGTGTTGTCCCACCCACAGCACCATCTGATTCTGAAACAGCCAATCAGCAGTGAGGCTGTGTATGCGTGGCGCTCATGGACACAGGAAGTTTTGTGAGTGAAGAAACTCCTGAGATCACGTATATATTTAAATTTATGAGCACAAGAGAAGCGTCTCGCTGGAGAGCAGCAGAACAACTTTGCTTTTGGCACCACAATCTAATGCTGCTCAATTGGGATTAATAATCAATGACTCACAAAAATAAATAATCAAACTTTGTTTTATTTACTTTATAACTTTATTTTATTTAAAATTTCAGGAAGCTAGTTATTTGTTTAATTTTCCATTTAACTTTAATAGACATGCTGCTGAGCTCCCTGCACTTAAAAAAAAAGGCAAACAACAATTTGTTGATTATTTGTCTAAGATGAAAAAACCAAATCTGTTTGATAAACATATGCTTAAAGCCATTTAAACAAAGTTAAGTGTTGGAGTTCGTATTATTCTAAATTTTGATGCCAATATTTTCACTTGTAATGCAAATGAATGAAAAAAACCATATCGGTCGATCACTAATCAGAATTCAGAACATCAGATCATTGACAGGTTTGTAACAGCTTGGCTGGAGCCCAGTAATCCCCATAGACCCAAACACTTAAGCAGTTATTCTTTATTTATTCTTTAATATTATTTACTTGAATGAGTTTGATTATTGATCGATGGAGTACTGTGGTTTTCTTAACCTGATCAATTGAAAGAATTAATGTTATAATAACAGCAATAATCTATCCATATATTTTTACAACTATACAATTGAATATGCAATGTTTGTAACTTAAGTAGTGAACTGATCAAACGGAAAAACTCAGCAACATGGCAATAACAATAGCAACACGCTATTGTTGATCCCGGCTACATATGGCGCTCAGGATCAGCACTGGACAGCTCCATATGTAGCCGGCTATACATGGAGCTGTCCAGTGCTGATCCTGAAAGTGACGTCTTTTCCGCGGCATTGACTCGGGGAATGTTCTTTATCTTGCCCACTTCGGGTTTTTTTTTTGACAAGACAAGGTGGTGGCTTTTTGGTTCTGCTTTGATTTTGTATCGATTATCTTTGTTCCTGCGTGATGATTGCATTTGAATGGAACTTTTCCACATTATTAGATGTGTTAATTTATTCCCATCACAAACTTTGGTTCATACTTATGATTTTTCTCATTTACAGTATGGATTTATCTCTAACAATTTTTAAGTTACAACCTTTTCAAAAAGTGATATCAAAACTGAATATGTTATTGTAATTACTGTGGTGTCTAAAGAGTTAAATAAAAAAATGAATAGTTATTTAACAGCATGTTATGGAGTAGTTACATTTATTTTACATTAAATTACATTACATTTAGTTACATTTTTACTGTGTTACGGTTTACATTTGGCCTTTGGAGGGCAAACATAATGCTAATGTGGCCCTTGGAGAAAATGAGTTTGACAGCCCTGCCCTAGCAGGTTAATCTGTCCACGTATGTCCACAGAGAGGAAGTCTTTCAACATCAGAGTGTACGCATGCAGCATATGTGTTGACACAGATATACTGAAGATCCATTTAGTGTAGATACAATGACTACTTATGGATCATTTACTTCCTGGGCAGATAGATAGCGAGCCAGAATGCATCAGGATGCTGCCACATGTTCGTCCTTTTTTTAAAAAAAACATTCACTAATGTGTCGAAGCAATTTGACGTGCAATGCCTCACACTCATGCAGAACCAGGCCTGAAAGCAACCGTAATCTGACACTAATCAGAGTCATCGCAGTGAAAGGGATCACTATGCAGCAAATGAGTCATGCAAGCGATCACACAGTTTGCAGCAACACAAACAAATTATGGATTAAAGTCTAATCCTGCTCCGACTGCACATGCTAGCACGCGTGATCCCCAGATACCTGCCCCCCCCCCCCCCACCCCATCTTACCTGCTGGCCTTGATGCGTATCCAGCGGTTGGTGGCTACACGCACAGAAGAGCGCAGCACCACAGGTTTGGAGCCCAAGTCGTAAGTCATCTGGACGTATCCGTCGACGATGGCCAGGGCGATATAGTCCGAGCGCTCCACGCCCTTCCCGCTCCACAGGACCAGGCCCTGGGTCGCCTCCGTCCGAATGCTCAACTCAAATTTATTCACCAGCAGAGCCTTCTCACTAGGAGAGCAGGAAACAGATTTGTTAGCTTGCGGCCCCATTCGTCAAAGCGAGCGCTGATCTTGGGCGCAGCAGACACGCCGGTCAGCAGGCGTCGGTGTCATTTGTAGTTGTGAGTGTGAAGCCAGGCGCCGCTGCTGTTGTCTGGGGACGCACGATTCCACTGGTTTGGGTCTGTGCTCTAGGACTTGCTGTTTTAGCTGGGGCTCTTTGCCCAACACACTCACAGGGCTGGTCATTTTTTTGCAGATGCACACCGAGGTGAGGGGAAGTAGGGGATATTTCACTGTTAACGTCTCCTCAGCGCTTCCTGTGTTGTGCTGTGTGTGTGTGTTAAAGTCGTGCACTTGTTGGATCTCCAGTCTCTTGACTACTAGAGCTGTCGGAGTGATTCAGAAGCAGAGAGGACTTACAGCCATCCTTCAGAACAGCGGTCCCCAACATTTGTGCTGCCACGGACCGGTTTCATGCCGGACAATTGTTTCGCGGACCGGGGGGGGTAAATAAATTTAAAGTAAGGAATATAATCTTACCAATAAACTTTATATTATACAAGTATTACACTAATATCTACTCTACTCACCATTAGTTGTGGTCTCAATAATTGCTTCTGTTCTTCATGGACACATTTTTGTTTTGTTTTGTTTTGTTTCATAAATTCCACATTCTTGTCTTTTAATTCAGGGTTCTTGTTCTCTACGTGCCGAAACAGTTTTCAACCCTTCATTGCCTCGTTAACGAAGCCAGGCAGCTGTATAATCCCGTGTTTTAAGTCTGACTCCTGGTTTGTCTGTTAAAATAAGTATTCTTTTCTTGGAGGTCGTCGGCTTCTCTTCTTCCTCCTCATTTGGACTTTTCCCCTTAGCAAAGAAGCTCTCCAAATACATTTGTTTGTTTGTTTTTAAATGTATTTTCGCGAGTTTACGGCTGGTTTTAGTATCATGTGACCAAGAAAATTCACAGGCGAATGTTACTTTGGAGAAAATCCGGTCATTTTTCAAAATAAAACACCTTTTAGACGCTAATAATCGATACCATGGAAATTGTATAAAATAGTTCTTCTTTCTGTGCGGCCCGGTAACAAAGCCTCACGGACCGGTACCGGTGGTTGGGGACCACTGCTTTGGAGGTACTGTAAGTCACGCTCAGCGTGAGAACAACATAGAGTTGGATGATCTTCCTTTGCATGTGCACACACACACACACACACACACACACACACATCAGCACCATTACACATCCCCCCCCTGCATACAGACACCCTTTCAAGGTCTCTGTTCTTCCTCCACCCAGCAGATAATCCTCAACTGTAATTTGTGTGTTTGTAAATGTGTGTGTGCTTCATCTTACAGCGATCCACTTCCACCCTCTATAAAGGGCATTTGAACACAAACACTAGGAGAGGACACATACAACATGGAACCAGGGACACGACAGCAACACGGAGCTGGAGACAAAGACTAGACAAGACATAACAAGACAAAGGAGTAGGCTCAGCAAGCAGGGAGGCTCATGGGAGAACAGGCAAAGACAGGAAATGGGAGGGGATGCAGGGGAAGTCTGTATGGGACCGCTTTACATGTGAGAAGTGTGTTCAAAGTATTTTCTTCAGTGGTTAATTGTTAAGACAATAAAGGACGGCATCAAAATTTGACGATCATTAACCTCTGTTCTAAGAGAGGAGAACTTTGACAGTTGAGGCCAATATTAGTAATAATAATTCTGGTTCCCCAAAGCAGAAGTGAGGAAAGAATGAAATTAGATTTTTTTTTTCTTCTTCAAAAACATGCTGATTTGGTCAACTTCGACCTCCAAAGTAATTCAATTCACTGAGGCAAAAGGCACCAAGAAAGATTTAAGAGCATAATGCTTTTTTTTCTGCAGAGAGAACCCCCCCACCCCCCACCCCCAGCAAATACAGCTCAGTGAACCGTCTCCTGGAAAACCCTCAAATAGCTTACAGGGCCCAATAAATCTCCACCGGAGAGGCTTGTCAGTGGTCAAGGTTATTAAAAGTGCTCAATATGATCATAAATAAAACAAACCAGAGCAAAGCTCATATAGACCTCTGGATTGGTCGACTTCTGGAGTTTTACCCTTTAGTTTTGTAAATGCAGAGATTTTATCCACGTCCCCGGCTTCCCAGATTGCTGTCCTCTGCTTAAACTCCAGGTGGCAGCGGTGGTTAGAATAACAAAAAGCCAGTCAATAGGACAGCTGCCAGAAAAGAGGTTGGAGCTCGGGCTCGTTTTTCTGCCGTTAGCAGACCTCTGAAATTCACAATTAATTGAAGCATAAATAGAGGCTCTTTGTGATGTGTATCGGTAACTCTATCCCTCTAATGGAAACAATATCGACTCTGCAGGAGGGCGCAGCCCCGTGAGAGCTCAGGGAGGGGTTGGATGGAGAGGATGGGAGGATGAGTAAGTCGGGGGGGCAGGTGGGCACTGCCAAGTTCTAAAAGGTTTGGAGGGACTTACCTCTGGCCAGATGGGTTCTCCAGGGACTCGGGACTTAAGGGAGAGAGTCAACGGCATGCAGTGTAAGCGCAGCAGGCCAGAAGGAAAGAAGGAAGGCAGGGGGTGGGGGGGGGGGGGGGGATGTTGTGAATCTCCTTTA
>NW_027180561.1:0-85178 GCF_040956055.1 Brachionichthys hirsutus | reverse complement strand
AAGCCAGCTGGGCTGAAGCGCTGAAGACACCAGGCCGATCTGATTGGCTGATTGGCAGCAGGTGCTCAGAGAGGAGGTGGCGGTGCCTCGCCACACCCTGGAAGAAGACACACCCACAGTCAGATGCTTATCCATCTGTCTGTCTGTCCGTCTGTCCGTCTTTACATTGCATCTTTATCAACATTTTCTACAGACAGTTTAAGACCAAGGTGGGGTTCGTAGGAAAAGACGAACTGTGTTTGCTCTTAACTGGCTGATATGGAAGGAATGTTCATCAATAGCTGTGTGTGTGTGTGTGTGTGTGTGTGTGTGGTCACAGCTAATAATGGATACATCCGATGTGCTGCACCTGATACATGTGCAGCTTCAAACACTTTGGAGTTTAAAAAGATGATGAAATTGAAACACTTTTTTGATAATCGCACAAATATTTCTTTTTTCTTTTTCCAGCGTTTCCAACATTTATGAACCCTAACGAACAGAGAGGAAAATGTTCAGTGTGTATCTGGTTCTAGCACAACAATGAGACATATTATCATTGGTCACAAAGCACATAAAACACATCACACTGCACAACCACAATTTACTCTGCAATATGTCACGTCTATGAGAACGTCTGCAAAGGAGGAACGAGGCTCATCAAATGAGGTGCGTGTTCGTTCTACCCCAGGCTGGACTCTTCGGGGGGTTGGAAGGTGGAAGGAACAGGCGAGTGACTCTAGTATTTAAATGTCATGATGAAATTAAGCCATGTCATTTAAATCATGGAAAATGCCTTTTCAGAACGGGGGGGGGGGGGGGGGGGTCGGTTCCACAGCACTCCACTGTTTCCTGCTGTAGTTTTAAAGAAGCTGGCACACTGACGCTTATGTAACTCTTGCACTTTTACTATGAAACCTTTTGTGCTAGAATTTTGGAACATGATGAAATTTTCTTCCGTGCCATTCGCTCAGTCCCCCCACCCCAAGTCCTTCACCCCCCTGTTGAAGATACTGACCAATCACATCTCAGCAGGTTTCCTCCCCTCCTCTGATAAAAAAGCTGGAGGGACAGGGGTGGTTCTATCGGCCCGCTTCTCTCTTCTCTTGTTCCACCTCTGTACTACAGACATTCTCCAGCCATGTCTGTCAGCGCCATGACGACCCCCAGCTTCTCCTCCAGAAGCCCTTCCAAGGGCTTCAGTAGTAGCTCCTTCTCTGGCTATGGGGGCCACGGTGTGGGTGGTGGAAGGCAGAGCTTGGCCGTCCGCAGCTCCTACAGGGGGGTGAGCAGCAGTGGTGCCGCCATGGGCGCCGGGGGCTTTAACGTGGTTGGTGGTAGTTATGTTGCTGGGGGATCAGGACAGCGAGGAGGAGCGGAGTTTGGCTTCATGCGCTTCGGCGGAGGTGCCAATGAAGTTGCTCCCCCCATCACCGCGGTGACCGTGAACACGAGCCTACTGGCCCCCTTGAACCTGGAGATCGACCCCACCATCCAGAGGGTCCGGAATGAGGAGAAGGAGCAGATCAAGACCCTGAACAACCGCTTTGCTACCTTCATCGACAAGGTTAGTCGGCTAAAGACTGAGATACGCACAATCCTGTCTGAGCAGAACATGCTGTCCTTCACGACAGAACAGCTGCAAGCAGCACAGACAGAACGCTCATAATCGGGGTTGGTTCTGGCTATCTGGTGGGCGCCGTCGCCGTCGCTGCCAGGCTATTACTTCCACAGAAATCAATCGAGAAGCTCAAAGGAAAACAGCCCCAGGTGAAAGGGCTCTGGTTTCAGAACGGGCACCATCTGCAGCAAATGCTGTGAAAGCTGCATTCATAAGCAGCCTGCAAGTCGTGCTCTGTGATTCGGTAAGGCTGCTCTGAACCACGGCTCAGTGATCGTTCATGCTTCTACCTTCAGGTGAGATTGTGAGGACCAAACATCTTTCTTGAGGGGTGCATGACGGTCTGAGCAAGATCCTCTGAAAGCGCAGAGGGTCCCAGTGGCTGTAAAAAAAAAAAAGAAAGAAGAAGAAGTGATTGGTATTCCTCTTGTGCCAAATGTATAGGTTGATATTTTGTCTTCTCTTGAACAAAAGCAGCATAACAGATTCCCATCGCTGCGGTTTAAGGACACGGACCTGAAGTTCACGTGTGAATCACTCGCTGAGCAAAAGCCGAGCTCCCCTGCCCTGCATTCCACTGTGGCGCGGAGCAAAGACGCAGCGCTACGGTTCTCCCCCTCGTGTTTGCTAAGTGGTAGCGGCGTCCCGCCCAGGCCGCCACCCGAGGTCAAGGTTCTCAAGAGAAAAGCTGTAAAAGGTGCAAGCCGGGCTACGGCCAGGGAACGGTGTCTCTGTGTTGAAATGCAGCAATATGGATTGAGATGAATGAGTAGTAAATAATTAGTCGATAAATGAATTCATGTTACGTGAGTGACCCCCCCCCCCCCCCCCACACACACACACAAACACACACCTTCTTCTTACATGAAATCCTTTTCTACATTCATTATGGACATATGCGTTTTGCTTTACTACGACGACACACAACACAATATCGTCTAAATGACTGTAACCATCCGTCATCGTTGGTTTTTGTCTGCAGGTGCGTTTTCTAGAGCAGCAGAACAAAGTGCTTGAAACCAAGTGGGAACTTCTGCAGGAGCAAACCACATCCCACTCCGATAGTGACGCCATGTTTGAAGCCTACATTGGCAACTTACGAAAGCAGCTGGACCACTTGGGCCACGAAAAACTCAAACTAGAGTCCAAAGTGCGTCAAACGTCAGACCAGGTTGAAGACTTCAAAAAGATGTGAGTGAAACAACATTTTCAGTGTTTAGTTTTATCCCATTGATAATATATTTATTAAGTGGATCACACTCCTATGTGCACATTAAAGTGGCAGCTAAGAGCTAACAGGATCAGTAAGTTGAATTCAATACACCAGCATTGGTTTTATTTCTGCTGTTTTCATTGGAATCATATTTGCGTGTGCATCTTCATGTTAATCAGAGAGAAACACATCTCAAATAATCCACGGGGACTTAAAGTGAATGCATTTCAAAACCTTATTTCCAGGTATGAAGATGAGATCCTCAAACGCAATGAGTGTGAAAACAACTTTGTCCTCCTGAAGAAGGCGAGTTCATCTTTTTTAACATGTTATTGATCTCGATTAATGGACCGGAGCCTCATAACGCACCTCTGTGTTGGAGCTGCATGTGCCAATGGGTATTCTAAATACTTTTTACTATGCAGGACACCGACGCAGCCTACACGATCAAAGTAGAGCTGGAAGCCAAGATGGACGGACTCAGCGATGAGATCGAGTTCCTGAGGCACATATATGATGCAGTAATAACCATAATTAATTTTTTTGGTGGTTCTCAAATGCATAATGGTTTGATCTATATATATATATATCATCAAAAAGAAAAGGAGAATATACCATATTTTCTCTGCCTATGTCCATTTATCTAGGAGATCCAAGAGCTGCAGGGTCAGATCAAGGACACATCTGTTGTTGTAGAGATGAACAACAGCCGCGACCTTGATATGGATGCCATCATTGCTGAAGTGCATGCCCAGTATGAAGACATTGCTAACCATAGCAGGGCCGAGGCTGAGTTATGGTACAAGACAAAAGTGAGTCCACTCTTTTTCTTTTAAATTCAAGCCTTATGCCAGCAGCCCATTCATCACCTGTGAGGACAGCCTTTTTTTTAAATATATTTAAAACTGAAAGATCTGATCTAACAAGTCCTATTCTTCGTAGAGCAACTCAACACAAATCATTTTTTTGTTGTGAGAATCCTTCTGTCTCGAAAACATCCTTCACAAATATCACTTTAGCTACGAGGATGTTTCTTCATCTATTCATGTCAATCTGAAATACAGAAACACCAATGACTCCAGAACTTAGAAGACAACTAAAATAGATATAAAATGAATGTATTGCGTTTGGATTATTTGTGTCCCTGCGTGCGCCAGTATGCAGCGATGCAGCAGGCAGCGGGCAGCAACGGTGACGACCTGAAGTCCACCAAGGCTGAGATTGCTGACCTGAACAGGATAATAATGAGGCTCCAGTCTGAAATTGAAATGGTTAAATCACAGGTGAGTTTAGCATATCGTATTTTAATTACAGTAATATGTGATCTTATTACTTAGCTGAAACTTGTTTTTTGTTCCTCAACTCGTAGCGAAGCAATTTGGAATCTCAAATCGCAGAAGCGGAAGATCGTGGAGACCTGGCGGTGGAGGATGGCAAACTCCGCATCAGAGACCTGGAGGAAGCTCTCCAGAGAGCCAAGCAGGACATGGCCCTGCAAGTCCACCAGTACCAGGAACTGATGAACGTGAAGCTGGCTCTGGACATTGAGATTGTCACCTACAGAAAACTTCTGGAAGGGGAGGAAAACAGGTGAGACGCTCCTGTGGAGGTGATGAGAGATTATTCTCTGGAGCTCATGCAGGTCTGCTCGTTTCTCTACAGGCTGGCAACGGGGATCCAGACGATTGTATCCAAGCAGACTTGTAGGTTCATGTTTGGCCTTGTTGTGCACATTCATTGTTTCTTGGTGGATTTACACCACATTAAAGAATAAATATAATATTTAATATATTAAAAATGTCAAACTCCTCTGAAAGCATTTGCAGGTACAAAACACAAATATCTATTTTCTTGCCATTTACTTTTGTACAGCTATGAATTACAGCGCCTATGGCCTGGAGAGCTCCTGCATCCCATCCTATGCCAGAGCCTCCTATGGTGGCGTCAAGGAGGAAGCACCGATGAAGAGCACCATAGTCACTAATACAGAAACGATGATAATCAAGAGAGAGGAGAAGAAACAGGAGAAGCAGACAGAGGTCGACAGTGTAGTTAAAAAGGAGGCACAGCAAGAGGAGAAAGAGGTTGAAACCGTGGCTGCAAAGGAGGTGCAGCAGGAGCAGAAAGAGGTTGAAGCCGTGGCTGCAAAGGAGGTGCAGCAGGAGCAGACAGAGGTTGAAGCCGTGGCTGCAAAGGAGGTGCAGCAGGAGCAGAAAGAGGTTGAAGCCGTGGCTGCAAAGGAGGTGCAGCAGGAGCAGAAAGAGGTTGAAGCCGTGGCTGCAAAGGAGGTGCAGCAGGAGCAGAAAGAGGTTGAAACCGTGGCTGCAAAGGAGTTGCAGCAGGAGAAGAAAGAGGTTGAAACTGTGGCTGCAAAGGAGGTGCAGCAGGAGCAGAAAGAGGTTGAAACCGTGGCTGCAAAGGAGGTGCAGCAGGAGCAGACAGAAGCTGAAGCCGTGGCTGCAAAGGAGGTGCAGCAGGAGCAGACAGAGGTTGAAGCCGTGGCTGCAAAGGAGGTGCAGCAGGAGCAGACAGAGGTTGAAGCCGTGGCTGCAAAGGAGGTGCAGCAGGAGCAGAAAGAGGTTGAAACCGTGGCTGCAAAGGAGGTGCAGCAGGAGCAGACAGAAGCTGAAGCCGTGGCTGCAAAGGAGGTGCAGCAGGAGCAGACAGAGGTTGAAGCCGTGGCTGCAAAGGAGGTGCAGCAGGAGCAGACAGAGGTTGAAGCCGTGGCTGCAAAGGAGTTGCAGCAGGAGAAGAAAGAGGTTGAAACCGTGGCTGCAAAGGAGGTGCAGCAGGAGCAGACAGAGGTTGAAGCCGTGGCTGAGGAGTAATTCTTTATACCCTATTTGATTGTTTAGGAGTTTTGCCGGTTAAGAAAAACCGGCAAAACTCGGTTAGGGTTAGGGTTGGGGTTAGGGTTAGGGTTAGGGTTAGGGTTAGGGTTGGGGTTAGGGTTAGGGTTGGGGTTGGGGTTAGGGTTGTTCGGGGTGTAATAAGATTCCCGTCAGACGTTTTTAATGGAAAGTGCCTCCGAATGGGTCGATTTCAGGCTTCTGAACAGTTTGATGGATTAAAGTTAAAGTTAAAGTTAAAGTTAAAGTGATTTCCTGTTGTCAGTCACATTGCTCAGTGAACGCTGCACCACAATAGTTTAGCCAGCAGGGGGCATGGTTGTATATGATTGTATCTGCTGCTCCATCTTGCTATTGGGTCAACGTGTCTGTGCGCGTAAACATGTAAACCTTTTCACCGGAAATCAACGCTGAAGCGAAACAGAAAGACACAAATATTTTCAGGGCTTCTAAATGTGTGCTCCTGTGCAACTCCTTTCTGCTCTGTAATAAATCCTCCTCAAAGGGTGTTTCGTATTGTTTTCTGTGTGTGTGTGTGGGGGGGGGGGGGGGGGGGCAAGGTTCAATGTAGGTTTTATGTAGTTGCACCTTCTTCAATTATCAGTCATGCTTTATTTATTTTATCATTAAAGAGGAAGTAGAAAAAATGTCTAATCAGCCCGAAGGGCGACCTAGTTCGACTGTGTCAACAAGCACACACACCTACACACACACACACACACACGCACACACACACACACACACACACACACATACACACACACACACACACACACACACACACACACACACGCACACACACGCACACACACGCACACACACACACACACACACACGCACACACACACACACACACACACACGCACACACACACACACACACACGCACACACACACACCTGACGTGTTCCCACAAGTTGCTGCCTGGATGCATCCCAAATAAAGATCTCATCTTTATCTGGAGGTCTTACACTCACTCAGGTGGTATCAAGTCTGTTTGCAATACCCTTAAGCATTCACTAAAAAAAGAAGAAGTGAATTACAGTTGGGTTCACACGAGAAACACTCAATGCATCCTAATTCAATCATCGCACGCTGCAAGTTCAAATCAAACATGCCACAACAGGAATGGCATATCCAGGAATGCCAAACAGGCTCTCTGCCATTGTAGTTACCGTAATAACAATAAAGGTTACTTTTCTCTCAGCAAATGCTTACATAAGAGGCCTCGGCCGCCCTGGGTGAACAGGTTTGAGCATGACTTCAGGGTGGTGGCTGTGCGTGCCCTCACAAAGTCAGGCACAGCAAGCAGCACAGAACTCTCAAACATCATTTTACAGAACTCTCCCTGTTCATATTGATATGACTTTATTATTCTTGGTGGCAATAGCTCAACACCTGCAGCTTGAGAAGACACGTAGATAGATACAATTTAAATTAAGATTATCACCAATTTGTCAATACATGCAACATGCAGTTTAACTTTCAACTGAAAGAAACTCCCTTTTCAGCAGGTCTTAAAGGGCGGCTCCTGGAACTGGAAGTGCAACATTCCTCCAGTTTTCACTCTTTATGTTTTGCACCGAGTTTCTATCTCACTGTGTGGGATGCCCCCCCCCCTCCCCCCTCCCTCATTCATTCAGGTTACAGGAGTTGCTGGAGCCTATCCCAGCTTGCTATGGGCAGAGGCAGAGAACACACATAGACAGACAACCGTTCACGCACACACTCTTGTCCGTAATGTAAAGAATATCAATATTTTACAAGCACAGTTGTTGAAAAAACCTCCTGACCTCTAATTTAATATTTTGCTCAATAGTTATAAATTACATATGAAAAAGTCACATTTGTCATGCATCATTGACTTTACATGAATAAAATGGTATATTTTTCAGATATTTCTCTTCTCTGGTCAAATGTAACTCAGCTCATCGTGCACCATTTGTACTTTTTTCTTTTCTTCGTATTAACCTGAGAGCGTCTTTTGGGAGTGAACCTGCTTGTTTGCCTCGCAGAAGAATCGGCGTTCTCCTTGCTGACAGATGCATGCATTTAGAGGCGTGTCAGTATACTGCTCGTTTTGCAACGACGCCCAGGCCTGCTGGCTTTACTAGCCTAACCTCCTGCTGCTGTCATTTCAGCGGTTAAAATTAGTTAATGCAGTCTTTAATGAAGGATGTTGAAACGAACATTTGTTCAATCAGCCTGCAGACGTGCTTTTGAGGTAAATGATTTCTGCTACGCTACGAATGGCATTCTGAAAGCTAAACCATGCAGCAGACTCCGCTCTGAATTTCGGTTTAAGCTACACGCCCTGTTCCTGTTGTAGCAGATATGACTGGCCATGCTGGTTTTCCTTTTCCAAAACAACCCCGCTAAATAAAACTTTTACAGTGTGAAAACTGCAGAAACAAAGCAATTAGCAAACAAATTCGGAGGTAAAATACAATCCTCTTCGGTTGAGCAATTGTCAGGTATGGGGCGAGGCTGCGGTGTCGAGAATAGCATGGGAAAATGATCGTGCTGTGACTGATCGATGTTCAGATCCTCCCATTCAACAGAGCAACTCAAAAGCGTGTGTGTACAGATCTGGATTTTGGAATGAAAAGTAATCCACCCTATATGTCTCTGTCTGCTGCAGAATGTTAGACTCCACTATATGTCAATACTGGATGAAGAAAGATAATCAAGCTTTTCGCTACGCTTCATCAAACTGCTGTCAGCAGATGTTTAAGCATTGCACATGTTTGTGTCGTCCTGCGTGCTGCATACAGCACATCTTTGTTAGAACACCTCTTCCAGCTTTGCGCCAAAACAACCAGAGGATTTAAAAACGCGTTTGTTAAATGTCTGCGAAAATGGCACACAAAAGTCAGATGTGACCACAGATTAGGGAAGTGTAGTTCAGATCGTTCAATCCAGTATCACATTACACAACATTACAGAACTTTTGAGAAAGCCTCTGACTCCATTTAACACAAAAGCCTCTGGAATATCCTGCACCCGTTTGGAATAACTGAAGAGAGAGACCTTGTTACCAAAACGTTTTTTCTTTTTTACAATAACTTTACATGCAGAGTAAGAAATATCTTTGGAAAATAACAACATTTAAAGACCAAAATAGAGGCTTTGAATGGAGAAGTTTCTCAGTCCTTGAAGACCTGGTCTATGCAGATGGTTTTGCTCTGCTTTCACACGCCCATCACCACATGCAGGAGGAAATGTTAAGTCTTAGTGTTTTGGGTCAAACAATTGGTTTGAAGATCAGCCAAAAGAAATCTCAGGTGGTGACCCTGAACATTCCAAATTCTTCCTGCATTCAGCATAATGGGGAAATCCTGCCTCGTACTATCATTACACAAGTAGTACTGTCAGTTATGATGGCGGTCTGTGGCTGCCCTACATGTTGGGACTGGCATCAAGGGCATGAACCTTTCTATTTGCCCCGGGCCGCATGCACGTACTTGTGCAGTAAAATGCCAACGAGGGACTTCAACAGATTTTATCAAGTGTAGCCTCACTGTGGTTTAAAGTTCACAAAGGTCTGTGCAGTAGATGAAAAATGGCAATTTACAAAAGGCGAGAGAGACACTGACGTGAAATTCTCATTTGAAACATTAAATTCGACATCGCTTCTGCTCTGAATTCACTCAATTTGATTCGCTCAGATATGAGGAAAAAAAATCACCTCCAAAGCTTCGGCAGTCGTGGCGAACTGGGAGTAAAAGCAGGGATGAGTGAAGGTTCAACCGCCACGGCGCTCACAGGGAGTTCAAACAGCAAATACGAAAGGTTAATAATGTCAGCTTTGGCTTGACAGGATCAGTGACAGCTGCAATTTGAAAAAACAAGCTCATAATCTCACACAAAAACATTTCACATGACATGATAATGACAGGCTTGTGCAATGAGAGCAAGGTGAATGTAGCCGTTCAAATCTGCACCAAACAAGTCCCAGATTCTTCCAGAAGCATTGATGGTCGTCATGTAAAGCTGCACACAGACAGTTGATCTGAGATAGAATAATAAATGAAAGCGCAACCTGGTCAATGTTCAGAATAAAAGTGCAGATTTACTGTCATGCATCACATCAAAAGAGAAACCCCTCTAGATTTACTTCTCCCAGGTGGAAAACCAGAATCAGTTCCTCAATAGTCTTTGGGTGGAGACAAGTGACAGATTGTAGGTAAGAAGCTGCAGAGGAAGCTTTCACCTTCTGGGATGCTAAGTCAAAGGCTTAGGGTTAAGGCCTAGTGGGGAGTTCCAGATGTTTAGCCCCGGCTAACGATCCCATCAAACATGCAAATCAGAACTGAAGAATATTTTGCCAGAAGTTTATGCGACACAAAGATTCCTCATGAAAAATCCCATCTAACATGATTAAATGTGATATCACATGAAGTGAAATACTGGCTCTATCATATTTCCATGTGTTTAATTTATTTATCATATTTTGTGCAATAGTTCTGTCTATTGTCAGGCTTATATCATCTGACACAAGCTAACGCATATTCCAACTGCATACTGTTGTCTGTCGGGTATTTATCTGGGCCCAAACGTGGCTGATGCCGGCAGTCGAAGGCCACGGTGTGTCGGAGTGGAGGCGGAGACCAGGTTTAAAGAATGCAGGGCGTGACGGAAGACAAATAACGCTTGTGTGAGAGAACCACAGCCAACACACCAGGATCAGCCACACCCAGCAGACACACACAAAGACACAAGTGAAAGGGAGAGAGAGGGGGGGGGCTTGAGAGGAAGGTACACAATGGTTGTAGCAGGTAGACACTAAATAAATAGTGAAGTTCTCAGAGACATGTAGCGAGAGCAAGGCCGTCGAAGACACAGAAAAGTTTGGTTTTGTCATGTCTTTATTCCACCTACGTTGCACATATTAATTGCCTTAGTAATTTATTGTAATTTATGTAATCTATTGTCATTCATTGTCACTGTGCATCAGTGGTGTAATTTATTTTAGATTAATTGTTAGTTTGCATCGGCGGTGTAAAATCATTTTATTTTTATTTTTCTAATGTTACATTGCATCAATTGAGTTATTGAATATTGGTTTTATTTTTATTTGTATTGTTAAATTTGTATTGTTAATTGTGGATGATTTATGTACGAAGGACTTTCAACGGAAAGCAAGGGCTTTTTTGAAATGCTCCTCTTAGACAGGATGTTTGACTCTATTTGTACTGTAATACATGCTACTGTGTGACTGTATTTGTACTCTAACATTCTATCTAATAAATATATTCATCATCATCATCATCTTTGAAATAATAATTGAATAAAAAAGGTTATAAAAAAAAATGTTTCTCGAAAAATAAGGATTTTAAAGCACCATAGGAAGAAATGCAGGTCTCGTCTCCTTATCTACCAGAGGAGCTTCACGTGATACCCAAAATTCAAAGCTCTGTTCCTGGTAACATTCCCAACAATTCCTGAACAGGAAGATCGTTCCATATCTTTTTTGAGTTATGCTGCTCAAAGAGAAACGGCCAGATAAAAGCCGCAGGAAGCATAACCTCCTTGGCGGAGTTAATAAGGTTATTAAAGTTGAAAGTCTTAGTCAAACCTTCACAGTATATTAATGATGCCAGCGCAGGTGCACCCCTCGCAGCCATCCTAAGCATCCTGTGTTTTTCTTTCATGACTTGTCACTGAAGCTGCTTGGTTTGTGGGTATTATCAGCCGTCACCCTGGTGCAGCAGAGTGACGGGTGAAGCTACCCGGTGACAGATGGCTCGGGCCCTCGGGGCACCGCGACAGCAGCAGTGGAACGAGACATCGAGCTGAAACTAACTCGGGACACGCTGCAACTGAACCAACCTGTCAGCTGAGCCAGTTCATTTTTCACTATGTATCTAAGCTATGATCTGGGAGCGGCTGTCCTCCCCGGAGCGAGACTGCTTCAATGGAATGAGAAGATGACAATTAATCAGCTTTGTCGGAGTTACTTATAATCACAAATAAATAAGATGGAGGTCGCACGCTGTTATTACAAATACGACGACAAAAGCCACATTTACATGCAATGTTGACAATGCCGGTCGTTGCCCTAATTTTTCCCTTTTTCCCCAATTATGCACTTATTGTCAAGAAGATATGTTTCTTTTTGCTATAATAAAGATTCACATTGACTTCATTCATTTGTGTGTCGTGTGTGAGTAGTTAGCTTCTCTATAAACCCTAACCCTGTCCTGTGCTGTCAGTGAAAGGTACGCCCATGCAGGCGTGGGGCAAAGATGCAGAAACACACTTTATTAGTCTGTGTCACACACAACTTTTACAGTAAAGAGGGTGGGTCGGTCTCCTGGTCCTGCAAAAAAAAAAAAAAGCATTGAACAGCTGATTGCTTTGATGTTGGAGTCAAAGTGACTGATTTTTGATCCATTTACATTTTAAATAAAACTTAATATTGTCCAAGGCTTAGATTTCTGATTCATGATCAGTTCTCCATCGGTGCTTCTCTGTGTGTGTGTGTGTGTGTGTGTGTGTGTGTGGGTATCATTCCTAAAACATGAGTCATCAATACAGCTGCCCCGTCATGTCTTGTAGTGTTTGTTCTATGTGATCAGAGAAAAAGGCAGGGCAAGTAGTCTTTGGGGGGCGTTATCCTTTATAAGACTGTGTGTGTGTGTGTGTGTGTGTGTGTGTAAAACACCATGAACATTTTTTTGTTTCCTAAAAATAACAAAATATTTTTATTGCTATACATAAATAATGGTAAACTGACAACTTTCTATTGTATTTCATGCTGCAGTATATTTACTGAAGCACACACACACACACACACACACGCACACACACACACACTTTACAGCTGATGAGTATGTGTTGATAAGCCAGTGGTTGCTAGTTGTTCAAGCTATCATAACACAGGGTTGCTATAGATCTGTCATGGTTAAAGGTGGGAAGAGAAGGTTATCATAATAAGAGAAGCCCGACAAGCAGCACTCGTCTCCTATTTCACCCATAAATACAAGCATCAGTTAGACAACGTGCATCAGTGTAGACAAACATGCAAAGCTGCAGCCCTCATGCAGATCTCAGATCATCCTACTGCTGTCTGAGAAGCTGCTGAGGCGACACAACCTTCATGACTCAATGTGTAGATTCCAGGTTTCAGTGTAGGAAAAGAGCATATGGCATTAAGCTCTCCTCAATGCTATAGAAATGGATTCATGTGGTCGTAAGGCATGTGCCCGAATCCAACGCAGTAAGCCACGCTGAATCTGATCCACTTGGTGGGTGTGGCACTGAGAATATGTTCACTGCAGGCGGAATAGACCTGCATGGACAAGTTGCATGTGTGTTTCAATGAATAGTGACTGTTCACCAGTACACTCGATGAACGGCCACCCAAAGAAGTTTAGCTCTAACGGGAAGAACAGAAACCAGCACAGCTCATTGTAATCAACATTCTGAAAAGTGAGAATACATGATGCAAAGCAGCATGCGAGTAGCTTTTAGCTCGTAGGTGCAACCGGCAGTGATTATTGCTTGTGGTCTTAGGCACAACTATTAAAGCCAATAACAAACGATTAAGAAAACGACCCAACACACATACACAAACACACACACAGCCAGAATGGTACTGTGTGTGTGTGTGTGTGTGCTTTAGGCAAAGTTTCAAAGTCGAGAACTGTAAAGTCAGTCTGCCTTGATGCTGCTGCTTTAGCAGCGGCCTTTGGACCAGATCAATAAATAGCAGCTCGTAGTTTTAGCGTGGAAACTACAGAATGAGCTGCTGTATGACATCATCACATTCTACGCTTTCATTGTAGGTTAGCCAGCTTTGACCTCCGCATGATAGGCCTGTGCAGACCGTCGCGTAGTAAAAGTGTTTACCTTGCTCACACTAAATCCAATCCAGCACCTCTCCCCTGTGATGATCACACCCTCATTCCTGCAGGGAAGCCAAAACAAGCACAAAGAGGTGTGGCTGTGTGGCTAAAAGCTAAATAGTTTCACAACCAAAGAAACTGAATTCATGTGGACGTCTTTGTCAATCACATACATGGAACCGAATGCTTAAAGGTATATAGTATACAGGATGTTCTTAAACCATCTCTCAACCATCATCATGGGGAACTTGCCAAGTGTTCCTGTGTATCTGCAGAGGCCCCCTCCTCCTGTCCGTACCAGCATTTGGGCATCAGCAATTGAGGAGAAATATAACTGACTGTTGATTTACATTCCCAGATTGTCAAATTATGCCACAGTCATGCATTAAAAGGCTCCTTTCTCTACCAAAGCACCGCAGCCAGCAGGAGAAATAAATAAGGTCTTTACACCCAACGATCCAAAGCAAAATAAATGTGACTAATGTTGCATAAAGCTTAGTTATCGTGAAAACGCAAAGCATAGTAGGCACGAGAGCACTCCTGAAATTTAATTGACCAGCAAGCCGCACATGATGTCAAAGTTATATTGAGAAAATAAATTGTTAAAACCTCAAAATAGTTTTGATTGATTGTGTTGTTGAGGTAGAAATGATCACCTTGTGATGTTTACAATGATCCATGGCTTCCAGACAACCTGTCACTTATTTTGATATATATATATAGAGAGAGAGACAGACAGACAGACAGACATTGTGTGTAACTGCCAGCTGCAGTCTTTGGGCGTGAACACTAGAATCAACCAGCGCTGTCCTTCTCTCCATCCTCCACTTTTACTACAACTATTTCTTCCCCGGTGTAGAACGGAATCTAGACGTTCTGTATGTTGCAGCAGCCGGGTGGGGGTAAGAGTGTCGTCCACTTACCGGAGAGTTGGTGGTTTGAATCTCATTCCACCCAGTCCACATGCCGCTGTGTCCTTGAGCAACCTAATTTCTCCGCGGGGGGGCCTAAAGGCTGACCACTACTCCTCAGGGAGGGGTCAAACAGACGAGAATATATTTAGGGCATTGTACTATGTGTGTATTTGTATTATTTATGATTGTACTCTATATTATTGTATGCTACTATATATTAGTGTTTACATTTACAAACTAATTGCCATAACTGTATATTTCATGCTATGCATAGAATGCAATTGTCTTACGTATGACAAATCACTTCCCCTTGAGCTCGTAAACGGAGTTTTGTTTTAGACGACTGCAACGCATTTCTGTGTTACTTGAGTGTGTCATCCAGATGTTAAGTGCGTCGCGCCGACATTTGGCCTGACTTCACTTTTAAAATGAACTCCTCACGACTGGAGTCCAGGAAACTGAAAAGGTATCGACTACATTTATATATATTTAGTATGAAGAAACTACACCTCACACACTGTTAAGTGTCTGTGAACTGTATTAAATTCCCATCATTACATTCATACCAACTGACTAGTTTATATTTGCAAGGTGAGGTGAGGGATATCAGTGGAATTATCACATGTCTGATGTGTCCTGTCTGTTTTGATGCATTTTGGAGGTTAATCTCACAGGTTGCCCACATTAGTGTACAACCTGAATTAATATTGTGCATAAATAAATCACTGAAACTATTTTCTGATGTGATTTATTGCTTCCTGGAGTATACAAGTAAGGTATGAGGAAACTAAAGCCTGTCAGACAAAGAAACATGAGCACAAAGGAAGGGGAATGTAAGAGGCAGGAGTGGAGCTGGTCGAATTCTTCACATGCATTTTAAATGCTTCCTTGGGGTTTGTCATTCACACAAGAAAAAGAGTTAATGCTTTGATTTAAACTAGAGATAATTCAAATAATTGATTGGGTATGTAAATGTAACTGGGTATGAATCTGTGTTTGTGTGGGTGTGTGTATGTGAGGGGAGGGGAAGAGAGAGTTCTCTATACATAAAATCACGAGTACCAGTATATTTTTACAAGCTAAACAACTGCTCAAGACAATTCACATTCCCATCAGAAATAAACATGGAAACACATCAGCAGATGGATGCAGCATAGTTCCAGGCGTTCACTCTGCCCCACCCTACACCTGCACCCAGTTTAATTCATTATTCCACATGATCCAGACCTGACCAGGCTTGAATTATGTCAGCCATTACCGGTGACATTTCAGACAAGCACAGACAAAGCTCATAATGAGTGTGAACTCCTATCAGCAAAGGTTTATGAATGTGTGCACGTTGTATGAGCACATGAGGTTCAATGGCAGAGTGCGTCTGAGCCTCACCTTGCGTGCAAATTGCTTGTTTGTCAACTACTGACGTCTTATGGATGTGCATGGAGTATTGGTGTGTGTGTGTGTGTGGTTATTAAGTTTGGATGCACAGGAAACTGTGCATCCAAATTTAATAAGATGCAAAACCAGAACATAAATTATCCCCAAATAACTGTTGGACAGCAGAGACTTGAGCTTTAGAGCAAAGTTCCACACCTTGGTAGAAATGAAAGGCATGTGCATGTGAAAAAGTGAAGAAGGGAAGAATGAAAGAGAGCGCCGCCTCACCTACACCAAAGGTGCAGAGGGACTTCACAATCGCAGCAGTGTTTGAGCACGGAACAACTGGGTGTGGTCAAGTGAGAACGCAACCATGAAATCTGTAATGCATCACGCCGTCAGTCTGAAGACTACAAGTTCCCATTTTAACTTTCCAATCGTACCAAAGACTTTTTCTGTTCTTCTCTAACGCTCTTTCTGTGGTTTAGTGTGCAATTATTGCTGTTGCCTGGCCGTTTTGATCATGTTCTGCAACTGAAATCTATTTACTTAATCTCACTTCCACACACTAAAAGAGACAGAAACCTTCTTACACTCAAGCAACACACCTTCCAAAATGCATTCCATACATTGGAATTAATATTAAAGTCGAAATTATTCTTCTTGCTTATGGGTTATGTTCTAAAGGCTGCATGTTTCTAAAGTGGGCTTTGAATAAGTCAACGGAATCCAACTTCAGGCTTCAGCTACTGAAGCTAGCCCTTTGTTCAACATTGATTTCCCTGTCCCGTGACCCACAGATCCACAATGTGTCTTTTTCCTAACCCCCCCTCCACCACCACTTCTCACTTTTTAACTCCCTTCAGCTCGTTTCTGTGCAGGGTGTGCCGCAGCTTATCTTCCAACATTCCCTCCCTACCTGTTTAACAGGAAGAGCCACTCCTGTCATTCAGTGCCCGAAGTGTGTGTACAGAGGTGGATTGGAGGCTGGACAGTAAAAGTGAGAGCTCAGGTTGGAGTGTCTGAGGAAGGCCCGCCCCCTCGCTTCCCTCAGCCATAAAAGCAAACGGCATTTGCTGTCCGACACTCAGAGGGACTTGGCTCTCCTTTTGAAGCTTCACATCCTCAGGTCTCCTCTGTTTAGAGCTAACAAGCCTTAACCATGGCAAACCAGAGAAGGACACAGTCAGTTCACCTTAGCAGCAGCAGGAGATCCGCGGCAACGCCAACATTCAGCTCTTACTCTATTACAAGATCCAGCGGCGGGGGTGGCGGCTCAGTTTCTGGTAGCAGATATGGTATGGGTGGCGGTGGCGGTGGCGGTGGCGGTGGCATGAGATATGGTGGCTCTGGATTCGACTCTGGTTTCAGCCAAAGTAGCATGAGATTTGGTGGTGGCAGCTCTAGTTTCGGCTATTCCGGCCAAGGAGGTGGCATGATGGCTGCTCCACCCATCACCGCGGTCCAAATCAACAAGAGCCTGCTGACCCCCTTGACGGTGAATATTGACCCCAACATCCAGAATGTCCGCACCCAAGAGAAGGAGCAGATCAAGAATCTCAACGACCGCTTCGCCAACTTCATCGACAAGGTCAGACCCATATATCTTACACAGATACGTATATATAACCCGCATGCTCTTTCACCAACGCAACTGCTGATCACTGCTCACGAGAAAGCTGACCAGGCGCTGCAGATATGATGCTGATCTTTGTCATATTGAATCCACCAATGAGTTTCAACCTGGGGAAAGAAACGCTTCGGGAAATCTCAGAATCTGCAGTGGACTTGAGCCAACCTAAGACCAGCGACTTCAAAACGTTAGTTAACAGTTGGCCTGTGGCCCGGTCTGGCCCGGTGGCAGTCTCCCTGCCCACGGTTTAAACATAGGTGGGGAAGCGCCACTTCCTTAGCTGGGACACGGGCAGAGAAAGGAGGGATCTACCTGCACTCATGCCCAAAGAGTCCAAAGTCTGGCATTTGCAAGTTACACTTATAACCTGGTTGTTATGTACAACAAGAACGTTAGGTACATGGTAGTGAATTGACTTTCACTTGTTTTGTTTTTTTAAGCCGACACTAATACTAACGTGCAAAAAATATGTTTAATTTCTCTAGCTTGATAATCTCAATTCACTAAAACAAAAGTCAGCGAAGCTCTCACCCAGTGTTCGCTGTTTTATCTTTGGCGTTTCACCTGCCACGCCTAGTTCGTTTTTATGGCTCAAATGATTATGTGGCTCTCGCGGCTCAGCAGCGCGTAAACGATGAGTCACAGCCACAGAAGCGATACAATAGGTGAAACACTTCGAGCTCATAGATCGCTTGGACTTGTACTAGAATAAACTGTGCTATTTGTTTTAAGAAGGAAGAAATGAAGACGTGTACTCTGTAAGCAGTCAGACTTTCACAAGTTCCCTTCCGCATGCACCTCTCAGCAGGCAGTATTAAAATGACTAGAACTGTTAAAAGTAGATCGTGACTAAGGTGTGGCATGTCATACACCCATGCAGGTAACCACTGGGTAATTACTGTTACGCAACCATCAGATTCTCTTTGCACTAACCTTTATCCAAAGATTTAGAAGTTTTTTTTTGCTAGTACCCTTTAATATACTATAGACTGATACATTTTTCCTGTCTTTGTGTCTCCGTAGGTCTGTTACCTGGAGCAGCAGAACAAGATGCTGGATACCAAATGGAAACTCCTTCAGGACCAGACCACCACCCGCTCCAACATCGAGGGTATGTTTGAGGCTTACATCGCAAACCTGCGCAGACAGCTCGATGGACTGGGCAATGAGAAGGTGAAGCTGGAGGGAGAACTGAGGAACATGCAGGGCCTGGTTGAGGATTTCAAGACCAAGTGAGTATTTGCGCTACGTGGTCACGCCTTAAAGCTTTCACTTGATATTGTGAATAGATGATCGCCGTGATGAACATGTAATCAAGCCGCTCGTCATCTACCAACAGGTATGAGGATGAAATCAACAGACGCACAAGTGCTGAGAATGAGTTTGTGCTCCTGAAGAAGGTGCAATGATCACAATATTGTTTAAGCGCTACAGTTTAATGCAATATGGCAAGCAATGCATGTAAATTCCTTCTTTCCAGGATGTTGATGGCGCCTACATGAACAAAGTGGAGCTGGAAGCCAAGGTTGATGCTCTTCAGGATGAGATCAACTTCCTCAGGGCCGTCTATGAGGCTGTACGCATTTGAAATTGTTAACCTTTACTACAATATTATAATCACAACTCACTGTGTCAATCAGCTGATGAAGCCAGAGCTAATTGATGTGCAAATGTTGGCTATGCAGGAGCTCCTTGAGTTGCAGAGCCAGATCAAGGACACATCAGTCATTGTGGAAATGGACAACGGGCGTCAATTGGACATGGAAGCTGTCGTGAATGAAGTGCGTCAACAGTATGACGAAATTGCTCAAAAGAGCAAGATGGAGGCAGAGTCTTGGTACAAACAGAAGGTCAGTGGAGAGCGAAGCTGCGGTTCATCCCCCGGCTTTCACAACACCTCAGCAAACACTTTAGATGTTATTGTTGACACTCCTTGTTATTCTTTGTTATAATAGTATGACGAGATGCAGAGCTCTGCTGGACAGTACGGCGACGACCTGCGCACAACCAAAGCCGAGATTGCTGAACTTAACCGCATGATCGCCCGTCTTCAGAATGAGATTGATGCCGTCAAGGCACAGGTACATAAAAAAACGCCCGTGCATGACGCCTCATAGTTAATGCACTCCTTTGTATAAGATAATTCACAGTAATTAAACAATATGTCTTGCAATGTTTCATAGAGAGCCAACCTCGAGGCTCAGATCTCAGAGGCTGAGGAGCGTGGAGAACTGGCAGTGAAGGATGCCAAGCTTCGCATCAAAGACCTGGAGGAAGCTCTGCAGAGAGCCAAGCAGGACATGGCCCGCCAAGTGCGTGAATACCAGGAGCTGATGAACGTCAAGCTGGCCCTGGACATTGAAATCGCCACCTACAGGAAGCTGCTGGAGGGAGAGGAGAGCAGGTAGGATAGGCTTGACACGTTGATGTAATTTCCACGGCTGTAACATGTGCCTCAACTAAAAGAATCAAGCACCAACTCATCTCTATTTTACCATTAGACTGGCGGCCGGGGGCTCAAGTGCAACCATCCATGTGCAGCAGAGCGGTGGAGGTATGTTTCACACCTTTTCATCATCATCATCATCACATGTGATACCTGTAACATTAGGCCACGCCTTCAAATGGATGGATACAAACACAAATCTGTGTTTTCCTGTTTCAGGATTCCAGGCTGGCGGCGGCGGTGGCGGCGGTGGATTCAGCTTTGGCGGCGGCAGCAGCAGCAGCGGCGGCTACGGAGCCTACGGTGGCAGCAGCGGCAGCGGCTTCAGCAGTGGCGGCAGCGGCTTCAGCAGTGGCATGAGCACCAGTGGCGGCGGCTCAACTATCAGCAGGACCACCACCAGCTCGGTCAGAAGGAACTATTAAAAGGAGAGCCAGCATTGAACCCCTTTAGAAACTCTTACATTTGATTTCAATCGCTATCCAGTTTTGGTGCTATACAAATACAAGTAAAACGTGTTCAGCTATAGTTGAATATCCCCAAAATTTCCAAAATCTGGGAGTTTCTGAAGGTGAATTTGGTCTTGAACACAAGGTCAATGTAAACAAGAAAAACAGAGCTTTTTTTTCTTTCAGCAACGATAAAAGAAACACTAAAGTTTGGATGAAATGTTAAAACTTAGCAAGGATATCTTTTGAAAATCTGTACTGAAGTGCACTGATACACGCTGAAATACGTGGTTTCAGATGAACAGGTCATTCTTGCATGCGAGTACCGATGTTAGCCAGAGGAGCAAGCCAACAACCAAACCTGCTCACTGGAGAAATGCTCATTTTAAGTGACAAACATGTTTACACTTTGCCTTTGAGCCAATTGGCTGCTGGATCGCTTTTCTGACTGGTCTGCCAAATGTTTCCCTGCTTAGTTTTGCATTTCTTTCAAGATGTTAAAACCAGATTTATTTTATAAGGGCCCTCTTGGCGACATGACCAATGAATGCTGCTGTAAATTACATCAAATACAACTGAATAAAATAAATCTGTGTACTAAAATGATTTTGTCTCATTCTCATTATTATTTTGAGGAATAAAAACAAGGAGGGAACAACTCTTCAGTCTCAAGAGCATTTTACTTTAGCAGCACTGACATTTTAACACGGAGTTGGTGCTGAGCCGCCACCACTCACTTCCTGCTGTGTTTTGCAGTCGACCAGATCAGCATTCACAGCACATGCGAGTATAACCCAAACGCCAGAACTGACCATTTCAATGTGGCAATGGCCTCATAAAAAAAAAAAAAAGAATTAACCACAGGCATATGAAAAGATGGATAGTCTGAAAAGTTGATTTCAGGTATGTTTGAGTTTATCAAGGTCTTCAACATTAGGAAACATTTTTTAACCAATCACTGATTTGCCTTTTGGGGAAAGAGAAGAAGACAATGTGAAACTGTATCACAACCTGATTGCCTGGCAGAATATTTTCATTGTGGAGCACTGTGCTGCATCTCCTCTTGCAACACTGGGAAGACAAATTGCACCACTTGGGCTGAATGTTTCCCCAGTGTTGTTTAATGTGGGATTTCTAGCTGCACAATAGTTCTGGGTCACTTCTGTTGTATACAGGTGGGCCTCGCTTAATGTTAGCAATGTGAGTTACGTTCCACAGCACTGGAAGAAATCCTCAGAGGCAATTGAAAAGATTGATATTACATGATCAATAAACATTACACCTTCCACAAACTGACAAAGTAATCGGTAATCAGCAGCCACAAATGGGAACAATGATGAGTAGTCTGCTGCATGAGATGTGAGCAATGATCAAATCAATTAGCGGCTTGGTCAGTTTGCAACAATGCGTGTGCGTGTGTGTGTGTGTGTGTGTGTGTGTGTGTGTGTCCTAAGTCATAACTAGTCTCCTGATGCTTGTGCTGCACCCGAAGCAACTTACATTAGTGCTCAGTCATGTTACAGTGCAGCGTTACCCAATTTCAAACCGAACAGAGTTCTAGGAAAACCATAAGAAATGAAAACATTTCATGGATATTTGCAGGGCATTTAACAAATTTAGTGAATCGCCATTTGATTTTATTCAACAAGCATATTGCCCTTAGCTAGACATTCAGTGTATTGTTAAAAAATGCTAGTCACTGTTTGGGTGGAAGTATAGCTGGACTTGCTTTTGAATCATGGGTGACCATATTAGCATTCTATGGGCAAAATATTATGTGCATTTTATTTAAAATTGCATGTAAAAAACAAAAATTCTGAACGTGTAGGAAAAGAAACGTGTTTCTGTGACAGCTTGAGGAGGATCTGTACTTTTCCATGCACCAACCTCTCCTGTCTTCTCAGATGCTCCTCCTGCAATCAGTTCATTCCCGTCATCTGTGCTCCTACGATCAGCAGCAACTCGTCTCTCATCAGCTCCGACTCTGCATATTCTCTGCTCATGCCACACCTCTCTGCTCCTACAATCAGCAGCAACTCGTCTCTCATCAGCTCCGACTCTGCATATTCTCTGCTCATGCCACACCTCTCTGCTCCTACGATCGGCAGCAACTCGTCTCTCATCAGCTCCGACTCTGCATATTCTCTGCTCATGCCACACCTCTCTGCCCGGTTGTTGTGACTTGTTCCTTCATTCCAGTACTCTACTTATTCTCGTGTACCTGACCTGCCTGTTTTTTGGACGTTGACTGTTTGCCTCCGCCTTTGGACCCGTCTGTCTGTTTATTCTTCCTCTGCCCGATTCCTGGATCGATCTCATTTCCTTCCAATTTGTCTGCCGATTTGGACTGACTGGCTAGTATCGAACAATAAAGCTCAGGACTTCCCTTCTCTTGTCATGCATTTGGCTTCTTACCAGTTTCCTGTTCTCTGCATCACGAAAAAAATGAATAAAAAAATGTTAGAGATTGACACTTACCAGATAGACGTAGAAGCTGAGTGATTAGCTTAATATGGGGAGACTGATAATGCTTCCAGCTGTAAAATATTTTTTTTGGGGGGGGGGGGTCTTAACAGCCATCGTGATAAACACTATTCCTATTGATGTCCACCACATATTATTTTTGCCCAGTTTGCAAAAGAGAAGAAGAGCCTCAGTTGACAGGGAAATAGTAATCGAGTCACTTTCTCTGCTGAGGAGTGGCAAACATGCAAACTATAATCAGTTAAGGAATGGAAAACACTCTGATGCCAAGTGCTGCAGAGGATTGTGTTCCGACATAACAATGACCCTCACACCGCTAGAAAACTAAAAATGGAATGATATGAATCCACCACCTGGTGAACTATTTTCACAAAGGGTGTGGTAGCGCACTGTCAGGACTTTCATGTTCCCACATGTCTAAAGAACTGTGTTTTGAGCAAGAAGAACATTTTCATTCTCAGCTTCAGGCCGTGTTCTCAGAGCCTCTGACAGATGAAACTCAGCTTTTTACGAGCGCAGTGGTGTTTTCTGCCAGAGGCCAAACTCTCCCTCTGATTTCTGTATTTATTTTTTTTATACATGTCGTAGATGCAGGTATGGAGGCTGGAGAGTTTAGTTCAATGCCTTTTGTGCAACAGCAAAATCCTTAATTTTGATGGTATGCCATTGCATAGTTTTAAGTTGAATAAATGTGTGTCTGTTTTTGGTGACTGTTTGTTGTGCGCCTCGAGCTGGGACCTGAGTGCTGTTTTTTCGTTTCGTTTCGTTTCGCATGAGAGTGTCTGAATGACAATAAACATTTCTTGATTCTTGATTCTTGCCAATATTCATCTTTTGGAACCAAACAAGGCATTGAGCCATGTTTGTTCAAACTCTAAGGTAAAGACAATTAACTTAAAGGGTCTTCAGCGTGGGGAGGCAGAGCAGCTCATTATCATCTGGTTTGAACAGTCATGCAATGGGAAGTAAAAAAATTTTTTTTGTCATGTTTATCTATTCTTTGCAAAGTACTAGATCCTGACGCTGCAGGGTTAAACATAATACTCCCTTTGTTCACACAACGGCAGCATTTAAAATGACGCACTCTAACCTCGAAGCTCTGTTCAGGCTGAACAAAAAAAATGTACAGAAATAATTTAGAGTTCCAGCCTGCCTGCACACGATTCTTCACTTCCTTTCCAAATTCTCCATCACTCTGCAATGTTGACCCGAGGAATTTGAAGTCCTCTCCCTTCTTTACGTCTATTCCTTGTAACCAAACTGTTCCCCCTGGGACCTTCTCATTTACACATAAACATAATGTCTCCCCACATTAGTGCCTCTAAATGCGCTTACACTGCAAAGAATAGCTATAATTCAAGAAATTGTATGAACAAAATGATCTGCCAATGTAGCCATATACGTTTCCTGTGAAGGAATCTTAAAATATGCTGGTAAACAAGGCTGGTAGCTATGGGTGGGCACTGGGCAGGTCTGTCCTGGATGATTTACAGCATCCCAGTCCCATGTTCTCATTACACCACGAGGTATTTGCTGCGCAAGCCATGAAGAGCTACTCATCAGTCTAAAAACTGTCGCACAATGTGCACACTTTTACTACCTAAGTGGCAACTTACCAATCTTGTCACAGATTCAACACAGGGTGCAGACAGTCTGCACACAACTGAAAGCATTTTCCACCAAAGCATCTGTGAAGAACCAATCACTTGCTGTGTTCGTTGTCTCTTCAATTATCTCCCTTTTTAATTTCAACTCCAACTTCTACCAGCCTACCCAAACAAAGATGGCTCATACGAGCTAAATACAAAAGCTAATGACCAACCTTTAAAGCAAGATAATCCCATGTTACTACAGGAAATATTTTGAATCTCGATTTTTTTGCAGCATTTTATAGGGTAGGTGTGACTGTGACTGTGTTGGCCCCGTAATGAACTGGCAGCTTGTCCAGGGTGCGCCCCCGCATCTCGCCAAATGTCACCCGGGATAGGCTCCAGCTCCCAACAACCAACAACCGCACATGATAAGCAGTTACAGAAAATGGATGGATGGATATTGGATGGTTTGTTATCTCATCTTGTGACAATAAATTGGTTGTTCTGGTGGCGTAAACAAAACCACAATCATCTTGTGAAAGCAGTTCAGTGTTTGTTCAGATGCTGGACTTTGGAGGGATAGATCTCCTGTCATCGGCTCAGTGCACGCCGGGCTGGATCTGGCCTGCGCTTCCACAGCTGGCTCTTTGGGCAACACTTATTCTATCCTACTGAGCTGAGGCACTTTTCTTCCTTGGGATAGCGTGACAGGGTCTATTCTGGCAATGGATCAGAGGCAGTTCCACAATCCTCTCATTCCTTTTAGTTTTTCTTGAGGCAATTTTGGAGCTAAAAGCTCAGTTTACACAAATATGTAATTGTAATGGTACTGTAGTACCATTTATAGCAGTACAACTTTGAACAGTTGGGCACTCCTGACGTATTAATATCCTAAATCTGCCCAAAGCCATGTCTTGAAATGTTATTGATCTGCCCTGATTGCTGCAGTAGATGCAAGTATTTCTCATTTAATATTGCTTGGAACCATTCCTTGGATTGACAATTTCACGACACAAACTCAAAATATATATTTAATTTTCTTGTTGTGACTGAGAGCATTTAGAAAGTGTCAGGGGCACGACAGTAGTATGGGAAACCAGAAACAATACAACAATACCAGGAAGTCAGTCCAGCTCAGCAGGCAAAAAAGATTGTTCCAAGGATCAAGCAAAAATCACAAACCTGGTAGTCGGAGAGCGAACAGGCAGACAGATCGAAAGGGGCAGGCGAAGAAGCAGCATCCAAGGATCAGGCCGGGTCGAAACACGGGCGGTCAATCTGGAATGCTGGAAAGTAGGAATCATCACTAAACAATCTGGCAGCGAGGTGTGGCATGAACAGAGACGAAGTAGAGTCCGGGCTGATGGGAGATGAGTTGCAGGTGATGACCGGGGCACAGGTGACTGGAATGAACTGATTGCAGAGGGAGGCTCTGCAAAGACAGGAGATGTAATACTGAGGCATAGAAGACCGTGGCCGTGGCAGAAACAGAAACTGTTCATCTTTTATTTCTATATGACTTTAGCTGTCGCTGTGTTAAATATTTCAGAAAGTACGACCTCACCTTTTACACAACATAAAGCAATATCAGACTGATTTTAGAGGTGCAGTCCTGAAAGTCCTTTTTGGCAAACAGGGTGAACCTAAAGGTTTTCATTTGAGGGGATTAAATCACAACCACAACTGTTTAAACTCACTGATAAGATGATTGGATTTTAACATACATCTGTAGAGTGTGTTAACGCTTATCAAGGTGGCTCTTGACCATAATGTTATCTGAGCCTTGTGGTGCCACAGTTTATCGTTTACCTGTTACTCACTGCGGCGTTCAGTGTGATGTCTCAGCATTTCAACAGTTAATTAGGTTTGAAATTGAATTGTGCCTCTCTTCAATGGCCAATAACTCCAGAATGAAATATGGAATGCACTATGTTTTCCTGATGAAGGAAGAGACTTTCAATCTCTTGAATGGCATACCACCAAATGAAATCTTTCATTTGGTAAATTTGGTGTTTGCATAGAAAAATAGAGCAAAATGAGCGGAAACTGCTGCCACTTACCAGCTGAAAACGGCTGGCATTGGATGAGTTAATTGGATCACACTTTTGTAAAGCTTTTTGAGAAGAATAAAAATGCCTTACTTCTGCTACACGAGTGGGCATCGTCAAATTTTACAGAGAGGACACTGTATTAGGCTGTAGTTTGCACACTTATTCCTGGTGCTGCAGGGTAGCATGACCTTTTTCTCTCGCATCTTTCAAATGACAAATGTTTCTGTTTGACTCTTTTTGCTCCTTAATCTGTTACAATATTACAAGCGGTTTCAAATGAGGCTACCACACAGTGACTGCAATTTAGGAATGCTTAAAGTTTGCAATATGCATAGTCTAAGGACTAGATTTGACTACTGTCAAGGATTTTTCTACCACAAGTTAATGAGATATTAAGTTTTCAAAGGCCATGTCTATTGATGTGTTATGAAATTGGCTATCTGGGCTCAATAGTAGCTGCTGATGCTGATTGGTGTCTTTGACTTATCAATCTATTGCATGAAAGCTGCTATTGACGCCTTGTGCAACAGCATTAACAGAGCATGCAAACAACAGTTAAAGAAACTCTTCATGTTAACTTTTATTCAGAGACGAAAGGACACATTATTACATTTATTTTGTTGTATTTTGTAAAACATATTAATAGTGTAGAAGTATTAGCGCCTCTAGTAGCCAGCCAACATAGTCTGGTGGTGAGTAAGATGACTCTAGTCACTCTTCCTCTTCTTCACCACTAGAGTCTAGTGGTGAAGAAGAGGAAGAGGACGAAGGCAGAGCAGAGGACAAAGTGGTGGAGGCTGAAGAACGAAGAGTGTTGTGTGGCTTTCAGGGAAGAGGTGAGACAGGCTCTGGGCGGACAAAAGAGGCTTCCAGAAGACTGGAATGCAGCAGCTAAGGTGATCAGGGAGACAGGTAGGAGAGGACTGGGTGTGTCTTCTGGAAGGAAAGGAGATAAGGAGACCTGGTGGTGGAAGCAGGAAGTGCAGAAGTGTTGTCGTGGCAAAAAATGGTTCAATAAAGATCGGAGTCATACAGAGTTGTCTTTTCTTTATTTCAAAGATAGTAATTAATCAAAGCACATGTTGTGACAAGCAGCCGCAGGCTGGTTGCATGAGTGTGCAAAGATTCAATGCATGCAGGTGAGATTTATATAATCCTGGGTGGATACGTGTGTGCAGCGCAGCAGGATGAAAGGGAGGGGTGGGAGATATGGGCATAAACCAAGACGGAAGGGACGAGATAAACATAGAATACACTTACTGCAATGGTAGCAGGCTCTGTGACAACAATGGAGCTTAAATGTGCAGGTAAGGGGAGAAATTTATCTTCAAATATGATTTAGTTATTAACATGGGCAGAAAGGCTCAAATAACCAAGCTATATAGGATTAATAAGGAGATCTTGAGAGGCAGCTGTGCAGGCAGAAGGATCTCAAAGACAGTCAGGCCCAAAAGTCACTAAGGACACCTAGTGGACAGGTGTCATATAGCAAGTCAAAGGGTTAATATATATCTTTTATTTAAATAGCATAAACACTATGTACACACTGTACAATAACTGTGTCTTAAAAACAATTAAACAGAGAAAATGTATGTTTTTTCTTTTTTAAATTATTTAATTTATCTTTATAAATACATTGTAAAATCCTGCTACTTGAATATTTCTCCATATGCTGTACTCAAACATTTCATATTGTTGTATCCCAAACATATTGCAAGATGCTAAATTTTAATTTTAAGGCCCATATACAATAAATGATAGTGTGTCTGACCAAAGAGTCAGGAGAACAAAGCATACCGTTCCTCTCTTATGCGATCTGCCCAGATCAGCTGCAGTGGACTTCTGTGTCTGAGGACCAGCTACAAACATAGAACATTCATTTGTTCTCCTCCAGACGCAGAACATCAGCCACACAGACAGGCCCAGTCCGCCAGGAGTTCACGAGACTCTGGCTGACTTTTGCTGAGGTTTCTACTCCATAAAAGAAAATCACTGCACATTGTGAGGAAAACCTGAAAACAGACAGTGATGTGCAGCAACAAAATACTCCTCAGCTGAAATGCAACAGCACGGTGGACTCCTGGAGCTTTACATTCTCCAATTTGTTCTTATTAAACAGCAGGAATTGTACCACTTCTTTTTACAAATCATCACAAAGAACAAAACTAATTAATTTATCACAACATTTAAGTGTAGTCATCCATTTTTTCTTTAACAGACAGTTTCAGAATCAAGGTTTACAAGAATTGCGTACACAGATATTTATTAGTAATAGCAATTTTCTAGTATGACGAAAATAAGAAAAGAAAAAGAATAAGCCGTCAGATGAAGGCACGTACGAGCGCTATGTCATCGATTTCAGTGGGTCCACGAAGCAGCGTTTCTGTGTTCGGGCCTCCCTCAGGGTGGAGCCAGAGGCGATTCACAGTCCAGATGACGTGCAGGAGCAAGGTCACCTGTCACAGATGAACCACCTGCAGCACAATCAGCAGGCCGAAGGGACGGATCAGCACCACTAACTGTAGTGAGAGCCGCGTGCTTCAGAGGGGGACGTCTGCCCGTCCGTCTGTCCGTCCGTCTGCATGGTTTTTCTGTCATTTATTTATTGATTGATTTATTGCTTCGTGCATCTGTACTGGGCTTTACTGCAATTGCACTAACTTTGTGTTTATGTGTTTAAAAGGAAGTCCTGACAACGCTAATAATTTTACAAGATTTATTCCAAACACCTCCGGTGAGATATAACATGGTGCCTGCAGCTGTCATTTCACATTATACAATCCCAGCATTTAGGAAGCTCTTGATGCAATCACTGCTAAAGGCCAGAAGGGGGCAGCATTTCTACTGTAGGAAAACATCATACACATCTGTTAGCCTGGGTAGAAATGTGCTTTTACCAAAACGTTTTATATGCTACAGGACCAGGAGCACAAGAGTAGCTTGCCATGAACAAGGAAGATTCTTTTTGTGCAAATACAAAATGGATACGTCATCTTTTCAAATGCAGTTTGTCAAACACGATAAAAGATAGTTTGATTGGTTTCATCAGTAGCACACAAGCTATTGAGACACATCTTTTAACTCTTAATTGCCTTTAATTATAGTGCACTGAAAAAGTAAAGATAGAACATCAAACTTCAAATACTAAACATCACTTTGATTGTGAGAAGAAAAAGCACAAAGGAATTGTTTTAAACAGGAATTGATGAACGTCAATGCAGACAAAGGAGTCTCGTGTCACATTTAAAAACGCATTCACGCGAATAAAAATGGAAATAGATTTGAGTTAGATCGAAATGTCTTTCATGGATTATAACCGCCAAAATGCAAGTAGCTAATTTTTTTTAAAAGGGGTGCAGTGAGGGGGGGGGGGGCAGTTCCGAAAAAAGAGTGAGAATAAAGAAGACTTTATTTCCCGATAATAACATTTCTATAGCCTTTGACGTGACATAGCTTGTTGCTGTCGAAGTCAACCACCAGCTTTCTGAGCCCAGAGTGGGTGGGAGTGAAGTAAATCTTCGCCTTGGCGTCTTCCCCAGGACCGACTGAGGAGGCCAGCCTGTGGGGTAAATAAGTAAACATCAGATCTGAACTCCGAAATCTAGACACTCAATCACAAACGACTTGGCACTTCTGACTATTTATGGAGACGAGGCAGATGCTGTTGCTCTCTAAATCGCAGGTCTGGCTTCTGTCCCGACTCAATACGACATGTCCAGCCAGACGTCTATAACGAATGTCTCAGAGTCTGCCAGTCAAATGGAGAACAGACGTTTACAGGAAGCAACCTAGTCATTTATTTTACTCCTCCTTTTTTAACCCTTACATCTGTGGCAGCCGTCTGGTTGAACAGGAGACGTTCGGACACCGAGTCGGCATCGTTATGAAATGCACACACGTGCTTTCTACCGACGCGTGCTGCAATGCCTGCCGTACAAACGGTGCTTCGGTGGATCCATTCAGCCGACTTCAGAGGGATCATTTCTAACCTGTGAGAGACGATTTGTCCCCCGGTGAGGTTGGCCCCCTCGATGCTGAAGCAGCAGCCCTCCAGGGTCTCCGGCAGAGGGTTCTGTAAGGTGAGCTCTGCGGCCAGCTTCCGATTCGCCTTCGGTTCACCCAGAATCTGCAGGTTACAGTCGCCACTTTAGTTACAGTACTGAACGCAGTAAAGAGTCTCAAGCATCGCATCACGTATTCGACTCACTCGGACTTCGATTCGAGGATTCTCAAGCACAATGTTTCTCACGGCCAGGAATGACTCTCTGGTGCTGTAGTCCAGCAGCAGAGCTGCCAGACGGATTGCGTTGTCCTCGGTGAGCAGACCCCCGTACTTGGTGTAGTTCAGCCTCAGCGGAACTCGTCTCGCTTAGAAGAACAGGGAAAACACATGAAATACTAACAGTACAAAGCCTTCTGAGCACTGACGGAGGCACCGGAAGACAGCTTGGCTCACTTGCTCCTGGTGACAGTTCAACATTGAGGAGATCTTTAAAGCCACAGTTCCCTCCGAGAGACCCGTTGTAGGACGCGGCACAGGAGCCGAACAGCAGGCGACCCTTCTTGGCGGTTTGAGACCGGTTAGTAACCACGGCAAAGACGTCGAAGTCGCAGCCCGTCCTCATGCCCGGTCCAACCTTGATGGCAACGTCCAGGTCTCGATCCGGCTGTTGCTGTAGCAGCTTGTTCAAGTGGTTGGCCTTCTGGAAAGCGGCGCGCTCTTCATCCGAGCCTGGCGAGACAGAAGCAACGCAACCAGGCAACAGCTGGACTCTTAAAGGGGCAGCGTCTACATATTTAACACGGCGAGTTCCCCGTTTGAGTGAGGATGCAGGCGTCTGGTCGACTTTACAGAATGTATGCTGGAGAAATAAACCGATTCTGATGGGGGGGGGGGGGGGGGAGGGGTGTAAAACTTAGATATGCATCTGACAGAACAATATACATCTGGAATCAAGCTTAATGATACCTCCTTCAGGTTTTCTACAGGTAGAGCGAGTACATCCAGCAGTGCTTTCAGGTTTTCTACAGGTAGAGCGAGTACATCCAGCAGTACTTTCAGGTTTTCTAGAGGTAGAGCGAGTACATCTAGCAGTACTTCCTACCTTCAGGGTACTTGTACAGGTGAGTGATGTCTTCTCTGGCATCGCTGCCCACACTCTTGGTGCTGATCTTCTGGCCCACCACCGTAGCAGAGGTGACCTTTGAGGTGCTGCCATCTTTTCTCTTCATGAAAGTATTGACGTCGGCATTGACTTCAGCGAAGACAAATGGGGCATCATAACTGAACAGGAGGGCACCTTCCTTGACGGCCCTTACAGGGACGGGGCCACAGCAGTACACCCCTAAGAGGACAGTGCAGAACGTTAGCGGCGCCTCCTTCGTGCTTCTCAAACGCGGCCTCTAATGCAGCACGTTCTTCACCTTCACTTTTCTCCTGAGGTGTCGGGTCGCTGGCCTGCCAGCCGTTAAAGTCGGCCTTCAGGTCAGGTCTCGTCATCCAGCTCTCCACCCAGCAGTGATAATTCCTACAGAGAAAATACTTGGAATGTTTCTGATCTCATTCCCAAAGATACTGCAAACTGTCCGACTTCAGTTGGATCCCATCTAAAGCTCTGCAGTGCAAATCTCTCCCGTCAGGATTGGCCAATATAACATTTCTTATCGGTATGATAAAAATCACATTTAATGATTTAATAATCAAATCAAGACACTGTTCAGACGAGCAACGCGTCTGACCTGCTCTGATTTCACGCGCATGCCAGAGGGCAGAGGAGCTGAGGCTTCAACTAGCCGCTCTTACCAGATCATTTCTGTGAATTTAGACAGGTCTCCATTCTCATCGATGAAGCGTTCGATCACCAGGTTACTGTTGGAATCGTGGGCTGACAGGTAGTTGGTGATGACTCTGCAGGGAATACCGAGAGCTCTGGAAACTAATGAGGTCAGAAAATAATACACATGAAGATCAATTTGGTATTACTCTGTACAAAGCAAGATTATCACAAATTAGGATTTTTATTTTTATCGCTTGCGCTACATAAATACATTTTATTTTATTTTTTATTTACAGAATTGCATTTGTCTGGACATATTTAGTCCTCAGTAATAGTAATACAAATACATTTATCTTAGTCTGGGTTGGTTAACATCATATTGTGTTTAAATATGTGCTTTCTAGATTGCAGTCTATTAGACACGAGATCATCTACGCAGTTTTCAGTTTATTTGAGTCTTTGAATTAAAGGCTTGATACTTATTTCAAGAAATTCATCACCTTTTACAAGCCAAGGTAATTATTGCTCTCTACGTAATCCCATCAGGTGTGATGTTTTACCTGAACAGGCCACTGCAGCAAACACCCAGCACTGTCCATAGCGCACAGGCCGACAGGCTTGTGTGCTCCAATTGCACAGAATCTCCACACTGCCCTTCCAGAACATGGGGCTGACGCCTCCCTCATGGCCCTCTGTCCATTTCCCCATCAGCACGCCGTTGTCATCATTACAGTTCACCTGACAGGCAAAGGTAAGGATTTCTAATTGGACCTTCAATTCCAGCACTTATTAGCCCTCAGACCTTATCGCAGAGGCTTTTAGTGGAGGGCAACAAGCTCGCTACTCACACACGGGGTGGTGAATGTTTCAGTGTTTCCCACTGGAGCAAAGTGAACGTCTTACCATGGCGCTCAGCACTCTGGAAACATAAATGGGATTTCTCCTCCCTGAGCAGTCTTTAGCCGGATTTCTCAGATATTTGGGGTTCATATCCAGAATCCTCAGGCAGGCATCCAAGATCCCACTTTCAAACTGTTGCGTTAAAAAAGGAATAATGCTCATTAGTTGTCGTCTGTGAGTAATAGAATTATTGTTAATTAATTATTATTATTATATTATTATTACTGCTATTGTAAATCATTGTGTGTGTGGGGGGGGGGGGGGGGGCTGTGACCGTCAGTGCATGGGGGCGGCTCCATGTAAAGCCTTGAAGTATTAATGTACTGCACCACGCTGTAAAACTGTCGCTGCAATAATGATGAGCTGCATCAGATTTCACAGGAGCGGCTGGAAATGGCGTCACGACTCTCACGTTATCGGGTCGGGATTCTACACGGTCACGATACTATCCCCCCTAAATCGCTTGATGCCGATGCGTTCTGTGTCTGTACCTGCCCAAAGTTCCAGGGATTTGGAATGGGATATTTGTAGCTGCCACGGAAGATGATTCCATCCTGAGACAGGACATACTCTGCCAAGTTCTCCTCATTATCCATGTATACTGCATCTCCTGTTGCCATGATACATCATAAGCATTACAATCAATGCTTTAATTCATACCCTGATTGGTTCCAATTGTTTGGAGTTCTACTTAGCTTATATACGAGACATTCTTCAGTCAAACACAATTTTCAATTTCTTGCATTTGATAAGATTAATATCATTCTCATTTCTGCTCATTCAATGTTGTAATCTACAGCCAGAAGCCGTTTACCTTTTACATTAGCATCAGAAACTAAATCTGCAGAACTATTCCCGTATATTAATTAAAACACACATCACAGCCGAGTCCTGGCAACCTTCGGAACAGAATGCACCCGGCCAAGAAAATAAACTACCTGTAAAACTTCAAATTCACGTTTCACACGATGTTTGGGTTAAATAATCATGACACTAAATGATTACGCTGTTTGTGAATGTAATGGGATAATAAACCAACTGGCTAGTGGTGTTATTGTATACTAGATATAAAAATACCTCCCATAAAATAAAAAACAAAAAAACATATCTCCCGTCATTCCTCCAGTCTGGACTGAACCATGGTTCCTACATGACGGCTAGATGACTGATCTTTCCACCCACCTGAGCACCAGGGATTAAACAGCAGGATGAAGTCAATCCGTCCCGACCGCCCGAGGGTCAGGGTGTAGCGGCCGATGGGTGCGTCGGGGGCAGAGCAGAGGGACAGGGCCACCGTGTCTCCGGGGGGGCTGGTGACGGCAGCGCTCCAGCGGGACGTGTCGATGCTGTCAGACAGACCAAAGGCGGCCCTGGTGCCGTACTGCTCCGAGGGCTGGGGGCCTGTGTGGGACAGCAAACGTATGGTCGGGTCCCGAGAAACAACCAGTTCAAATTAAATGACAAGTTCAGTTCAAACATGTCTGGAATCGTGTGTCAGTCATTTACGGCCCAACTAACTCCATTCAGATTTAATTTCTGGTAAGACAGTTAAAAGTCACTTCCAAAAGACTCTTTTCGGTGCATTTGGCCAGCGTTTTCTCCATCCCAGCCCAAACATGCTTTACTCTCAGCCGCTGCTAACGTTATCTACCATTAAACACACGGCTTCCCGTTGGGCAGCAGCACTTCCTGTCTAAACAGTTGGATGTGATGTCAACTGACGATGTCTTATCATATTCCACATGAAAAGTAGATCCAAACATGAACATGAAATGCATTAGAACACTGAAAACGGTGCTGCCAACAATAACATTTAAGGCCATTAACAAGAGCAGAACGGCAACAGTGCGTGCTACGACCAGAACCGCGTGGCGGTATAATCGGGGAAAACGATTTCCTTTTCCTCCAGAGCTTCCTGTCTCATCGTTGAAATTACAATAGATAGCGAGGAAAACACAGCCAGCAGAAACACGCCGTACTTGTTCCACCCTCGCCTTGCTGGATGGGAGGACACCACTACATTAATACTTCAAGCCAAATTCATCAGAAAGCACATATTTATACTTCCAAAAGCTTTGTCTAATAATTATTTCCACTTGCTATGCAGAACAAGGAGGATTTATGCATTTCATTTATGAAGTGCAAATCATTGTAGATATTTTAGGAGCGCGGCGACTGCTGAAGTGCTAAAGAAAGATCAGCACCTGTTTCTGCAACGCAGTCCAGAGAGCTGGATCCCGGCTGGTAGCTTCCGAAGCGAAGGTAGAGGCTGACCGTAAATGTTTGGCCTCTCCTCACGATCAGGCGGTCCACGCCGTTGAGATCCGTACGATGGTCCATGTTGTTGAACTCGCATTCCAAGTCCCAGCGTTCGATGTCGAGGGCTTAAAAGAGCAGAAATAAAATGGAGAAAAGGGTGTTTTTTTTAGTTCTTTATACAAGTCTGATGATGCAATGCAGCTGGACAGCAAGTGGCATCCGCCGGCCGTTCAAGCCACTCTCCTTGTCACCTTGTAAATGTGGTTATTTTTTAAGAATCCTTAATGCAAACAAATCCGAAGATTCTTCCAGAATATTCTTTCTAAAGTCTCGCTTGTGCGTTTCTGGCACGTTTTGCTCTTAACCCAGTTGGAGCATCATGTAGATGTCCAGGGAGGACTTTTAGTTTCAGGACACCGTCCTTAAAAAAAATGTAATTCTCACGTGGGGAAATTCATTATTTTTGATGGTGTGTGCATTATGCATGTATCGTTGATTATTGTATGTGGGCTATTCTGTAGAATTTACATGGTCCTACAACAGCAAGTAGCTTTTGCATGGTAGACTGGAAGTGAATTATTGCACGTTGGGTAATTAGTCTGTTCTTCATCCGATGGTTTTTTTTATGTGCAGCCCTCCTACAATGTCTACGTGCAGCAAACTTCAATAATGACTTCACGTCGGGTCCGTTCTGTTTGCAACAAATAGTGCACTTTTAATAAAAAGGTTGACTTCAGGACACTTGTAATTATTTATGGTTTTTACGGGCCTTCATGAGTAGATTTAACGAGAAGTCACTCCCCGTGAAGTTTGCACACTCGCAGCCACTCCTCCTCCTCTCAAGGGTTCTTTGTGTCAAACTGAATCCCACCCTCCGATTTCCTGTAAGAAAATTCCGGGCCCTCCCAAATGATGTCTCTACCATGCTCCCGTTCCCTGAAGACTGGGAAGGTTATGTCATTTTAACCTCTCCGGCAGTGTCAAGTCTGAGCACGCAGAGGCTAAGACTTCCTGCTGCTTCACATGAAATCCGCAGGGAGCATTCCTCAGCCATACGCTGATGCTTTACTCATTTTGACCCTAAAGACATGTTCGTGTGGCTAAATGAGGCACAGGCCCTAAAGATGGCAACACCACATTTTCTGGAACAGCTGGAAATACCCCACCGAGTAGTCAGAGGATCGTAAAGGCTTCACTTTTTATCCTGTGCATACTCCATCATCTTTGATCCCACATTTCAAAATGGCCTCGTTTAATTGGCGTATTGGATCCATCAAGCAAAAAGAAGCATCTCACTTCGGCCCAACAAATCCAGATGGGTTTTCCACTTTTTCCTTTGGAAGAGAGAGGAGTTAAATTGGACTTGCACCGCAACGGAAGAGGGAGTCCAATGAAATGGATTCTGTCCTTACACACTATGAAAAAAACCAAACTAATATAATGTGACCCACAACCCTCAGGAACAGCACAAGCCATTGACATCATTCGCTCTGCAGTCATTTAAGGTTTTCTTGTGGTTCCATAATTGGCATTGAGGGAAATGTGTTTTAATCGACTTCCAAACCATCATTTTAGGGAAAATCAATTCGCTGTAGGCGACGGTTCCCTTTCTTTCTGTAGGGCTGCAGCAACATAACGCTCCAACATGAAAGGAGGGGCCGGAGAATGATCATTCTCGATCCTCACTGATCGTAACGTAGAGCAGACGCCCATGCTTCGCTCCCACTTCACCAACCGGGACCAGCGAGAAGCGCCGGGACCAGCGAGAAGCGCCGGGACCAGCATCGGCCTTATAAGGAAATGCAAACACAATCCGGCTGCTGGTAAACTAGATGCTATCTAAACCCTGGAATAATAAATATGTCATCTCCCATCATAGGAGAGGCGTTTTCAGTCCTTCAGGGCGTTACCTGAACGCGTCACAGAGTTACAGAAACGTCCTAATGATGCTCTCATTGCTGGCCATGCATCGCTGCAGCGACCGTCATGCAGAATGAGCATTTCCATCGAAGCTTTAGTGTTAGAGACACTCAGTGAACGCCTTTCCTCCCAAAGCGCACCCAACAGCCGCCCTCTCAGGCGCCTTTGGTATTCCACACCTTTTGCCCCAAGGGTCAACAACTATGCTGACCTTTAGGGGTGACTTAAAGCAAGCCTGGGGGGGGGGGGGGGGGCGCAGCAGCATTTGTTGGATTCCCGCGTCACGCATCCGTCCACGCACGGGATGACACATTTCACTCGTCCTGAGAGGTTTGATGAACGCATGCTTGGAAGGGATCCTCCCGCAGCCCTGAACGCAGCTGGTCGTGCGTAATGATGTGCGCGATGGTGGTAAGTTTAGCTCGTTATTCTTAGACAGTCTGCTGGACGTCCAGCGCCAACAAGCCTCCTCGATAATGAGATGAAAGCCGCGTTTAACTCTTTAACTGCTGTTCGGATGCGCAGTGAATGAGCCGGTTTAATATTTAGTGTCAGAATATTTAGTCACGTTTAATAAATAAAGATCAGAACTTCTCCGTTAACTGGAACTTTAGTTTTCACTAATTACACGAGATCAAACTCACCTTGAGTCATGATTGCAGCTGCGTCCTGCTGAGCGCGGAGATCCGTGTCACCCCACGCGCACGCGGTTATCTGGGTTTTACTCGCAGTGGGCGTGACGCGACCCTCCCCGAGACAAACAGGACGCAGCCCCCGCCGCGCGTGTTCAGGCGTGCGTGTGTGCGTGCGTCAGCGCGCAAACCTTTGGCAACGTTTCATCCGGATAACTTATCTTTGGCGTGTGTTGTGGTTTCCATGGTGACGACGGTTCTCTTTAAGGATGTTTGAATGCCTTCAGATCCGTTTGATGAGAAACGTTTCAGCAAATAATAATAATAATAATAATAAAGAGCTGCTGGATTCAAATGTGTTTCTGGATGAAGCCAGTCACACGGCTGGAGGAGTATTCTGAGGAGTATTCTGAGGAGTATTCGCTTGGCTCCTTCAGCTATGTGATTAATAAAAACTCTGTCCAGACCCACTCAATAACAGAACCTCGCTTTGCCAATGCAGGCCTGGTTTTCCTACGTGTAAAATATCCTAATTGATCCTGAAATCATTTTTTCGCAAGTGAAACGTTATCATGAGGTCAGAAGTGATGATCAGACACGACAGGAAAAGACGAGGAACTATTTAATGTAAAATAAAATAAAAAAAACCTGCTGATTTCACACTGAAGCCGTGAAATCAAATCAGGCAGAATGTTTTAATTCGTGTTTCTTGTGTTTGTACAATACACAATTATGAAAATATTTAATGATGTACAGATACAGTTGGTTAAAGAAAAAGAACAAATGCATCCAATGCTTCCTGTTAAATACCATCATTAGTTACACTTAGTGTACGTACGTGCACAGCTATTGTTTCAGTGACATTGCATCTATTTACACAGTGGTAATGGATTACAGTTACAGCGGGTATAAAAGGACGTCTGTTAGTTCTCTTCTCTCCAAATCTGCAGAAGGAAATAATAAAATCATTGAATTGAAACGCTCTTTCTTTCTCCAGGTGGCTGCTGAACAACGATCCTCACCTTCGTTTCTCACAGGTCACACCTCTGTGGATTTCCCAGCAGTGCTCTCCTGAACCTGGGACATTGAAGAAAGCGTTATTTTAATGTTACAACCGGGGCCTGATTATTGACGTGGGAAAAGTGAGTGACGAATCAATCTGTGACGATAAAACTTTGCATTTCACGTTGATGTGACTCAGTTCCTGGTTACGAGCTGTGGCCCGCACCTTGCAGCAGGACGGTGCCGTGGCGTGGCGGCCGTCAGGTTTGGCGGCCGCTGGCGATGCTGGCAGATCATTTTCTTGGATCCCTGCAGAGGCTTCAGCTCGATAAGCAATCGCCGCATCCTTAACGACGATGGCAGAAGCAAATACCGAAGGCGTGTCCTCCACCTCTCCTCCAATAGCAGAGTGGAAGCTGTGACTGGAACTGCTGAAACCGCTCACGCTGTCCCCGGAGGACTCGGAGCTGTCCACTGCAACAAAGACATTTGTGCACATTGGACAGATTGAGATCAGTGTGGGCAGTCGCCTGGGCTAAGGACGCGTTGGATTGAATCCTACACAGTAAGTTCTGGCTCCCGCTCTCGTGGTCCAGGTCGTCCTCCTCCGGAGCTCCTGGGGGAGATGTGTATCCTACAATGCCTCCCGCACCCATCGTTTGCATCGACCCACACAGATATCCCACTGGGGGCAGAGAGCCCCTCCCAGAGGACGAGGAGGAGGACGAACTGCTTCCTGAACCTGCAGATTTTGGCCGGGCTGCAGGAAGTCCGTCCTGAGATCCACGTGATCCCACCGAGGACAGCGCCTTGTGTTCTGTAGAGATCATACAAGACAGGAAGTGGGAAAAACGACCCCGATCACCAAAATGAAAACCAGGGAGCATGTCGTACCTCTTCCCATCAGCACATAGTCGATGGCTCTGTCGCTAATGGCGGCGTCACTGGGCTTGATGTCCATGAAAGGCTTGTTTCCGATTCCCATGAACACTCTCTCCTGCATGCGAACCGCTGATCAAAGCACAAAAGAAACCTCGTAAACCTGCACGTGGTGGACGGCGATATTAATACTGCTATTCGTGTAACTGTAGTGTCTGTGGCCGACGCCCAGAATAGATCAAAGCAGCCGAGGGGCTCCAGTTTCAAGAGTCGGTTTATTCCACTATGAAGGCCTGATGGCTTATGGGTATCAGGACTGAATGATTATGAAGCCGCTGCATTGCACGCCTCACGCAGGCCTTATTCAGGTCTGATAAGGTCTGATGACTTTCATGCGTGCGTATTTGGAAACGGTTGTGATGTGATGCCCTTTGATTGTCTCCAGTCCTGAAAGACTGTAACCAGGTCACTGGAAAGTCCCCCAGCGCGTCGACGAGACAACGTCTTCATGTTGACACAAGGACGCAACGAGTCGACTCAGAATGCACCCGCTGGTGTTCGCATGGACGTGCTGGTACCTCGGTTGTTTACCGCCTGCTCCCACAGGATCCGCTCCAGGTCCTTGGTCCAGGCGTGCTTCACCTCCCGATTAGCTGCTTTAAGCGTGTACGTGTCGTGGGTTTTCCTCTTCCTGAACCAGATCTCAAAGCACAGGCCGCTTTCACCAGTGTTCTGGGTCAGGCCTATGTCTGAGGTCTAAACACAAGCAGAGACAATCGCAGGGTGGCTTCAGGACACCGAAAGCAGCTTGTGAAGTTTGGAAACGCACACGGAGAGGTGCCCATTTGAATGGATCCAATTGTGACAGTAATTCACTGTCGTTTTATATTTATGTTTAACATATTGAAATGTTCAGATGCGTCTGCGCTATTAATACCTAAAGTGTGATATCGAGCTGAATATTAAAGGTTTGATCACGTTTCCAAACTCCTGATAAACAGCTGCCGTGTCCAATAATGAATTCTCTTGGATTGACTTGTTTGCATTGCAGCACTTCTATTGCTGCTTCACATCGATTACTGTGTACGTGCATGTTTGGCAATTTACCTTGAAGGACTGCTTGTAGATGTATGTGTCATTTCCTACATCCGTCTCCCTGGTCTTGCCAAAGAGGACGAGTTCTTGAAAGAGAAAAATGTGACGGAAGCACTTTCTTTTCCTAAATGTGACTAAGAACTCGTCCTGGCGAATCAGCTGGCCCTGCTCCTTCAGGTTGACCTGCGGAGCACCAGGGAAAATGCAACTGACAGTTATCTACTGTGGTCACGGACCAATCACAGACCAATCACAGACCAATCACAGACCACTCACAGACCAATCACAGACCAATCACAGACCAATCACAGACCAATCACAGACCCACAACACCCGCATGACTTCATTTAATTCTGCTGTCCAGCTAACGGCGTTGAGCTCATCTGCACCTCCCTTTGGATTTCATGGAAAAGAAGATAGATGTGCAACTCATTCCCCGTCTTCCCTTCGTTCATCTTATCGTGATTTACCTGCGGCATTGCCAAATGGAATGTGCGTGATTCACGTCATTTATTGAACGATAACAAAGCCAAGCTTGTGCCTGTTGCTCTTCCCATGAACGCCTCTGCTAACGCGGCATGAGAGGCTGTGAAGGCATCACTCTGCACCTCCTTGTTTATAAACTCAAACATCTTACATCACAGTGGTGGATGGCATCCATGGCCAGCAGGTTGTTTCCGTGGCGTAGCTGGAACTGGATGACCTCCAGAGCGGCCTTGACCTCAGCCATCTCTCTGCTTTGTCCCGCACCACATTCCCTCATCATGTCCTGCAGCAGAAGGCTGTACTTACTGATCCGCTGCACGGGCTTCAGCAGGTACGACCACAGGTCCATCTTATCCCCGAGCCTCAGCTGCTTTTGCTGGAATGCAAAGAGAAGAGACGGCGCGGTTTGTGAACTGGAGAGCTGGTCTCTCGAAGCTTGCAAGCTTCAGCAAAACGCGTTGCAGGTGGAATGAACACGATATCTGGAGAGGCAGGGAGCCATTAGAGAAGTTGATGCTCTGCAAGCCGCAAAGCCGCAGAAATGTCTGGCGAGTCGTTGGTCCACGCTGAAATCCCCCAAAAGGTTTCTGATGCATTGCAAATTCTTTTGCAATTAGCTTTGAGTAGAATATCAAAGGCAACTTTTATTCATGATGATGCATTGCAGTAAGCATTAACTTGCAGATGTTGGTTGGACATACGGAAATAGCATTCAGGTAAACATCAGCATGATAACACTGTCCAAACAGCTGACGATCGAACTTCCAGCTCGACGCGGCGCTCTACTTCCTGGATAAGCCGTGAGCTCTCCACCTGTTCAACAACATCCACGTGTGCTTGAGAGGCCGGCAGTGAGTCTCACCTTGAAGAAGACCTGGCCGTGGTTGATGAGAAGACTATCAGACCGAGGTTTGTTCTTGCTGTAAAGAGCATACAAGGCAAAACCTTCCCTCTGAAGGAAAAGGATAAAGGAAATCGCATTAGTCTTCATTATCGCTGAAGGAACAGCACCGAGTGACAGTTTAATATTAGACAGACTGCTAAAAGCTCGGTGTGTCACGAAGCCAGTAAATGGGCTTGAGGAACATTTTTATTTATATAAGCTACGCCACATTGCTTCACGTGCAGTAAACTGTGATTCGGTGCGTCGCGCACGTGGCACCTACATGCCGCAGGAAGCAGCGTCCCACTCGGAGAGGCTCACTCATGCAGCCCTCCAGCTCATCGGTGAAGCGGAGTCTGTGGAAGTCATGCAGTCTTTCCAAGTTTCCGAAGATGCTGCCCCCCTGGCCCCTCAGGTCCTGAGGGACGTCCGCCCTCTCCAGCTCGGGGAGATACTGCTCGCGCACGTAGCCCAGAGCCTTCACGTACTCCCTCTCCGTGGCCAGCAGCTCCTCCATGATCCGCCGGAGCTTCCTGCTCCACATACAGGGAAACCGAAGTCAATCGTTTGTCGGACGTTCCCCATTTGTGGCTCTCACAGTATTTCTTCGTGGTTTAGCAGCGCCACGCCGACACGCTAAGCTGTGTGCATGCAGGGCGGCGTCTAAGTGAACAGCTGAGGGAGGGGAGACATTACTTACAAAGCATTGCTGCCATTGTTTTGTGCTGGAGTGAGCAATGTCTCTGCAGTCCTTAAGTCTTGAGGTCTCTGGGTTGAGGCTGTGCGTCCTTCACGCTGCTCTCCATCGCGGACACCTGACACCAAACACTGGTTCTGGGGGACGCACGGATGCTGGGTGGGCTGCAGATGTTGCTCCGGCTGCTGTGTCCTGCTTTGACAGTGTTTGTTTCTCACATTTAAAGGTGAAAACCACGAGACGGCCGTCAGACGGCAGCTCGAGCAGGACCCCTCACTCAAAGAGCGACCTAATGGCTGTTGAAAGGGAAAGTCGCTGCCCCCGTCGCCCGAGGCGGTACTCCTCAGATCCGCCTCGCTGTGATGCTCTCTTGGCCTCGATTTGCTTTCTGGATGACGGTTGATGTTTGGTGTAAGAACACGAGTCGTTTTGTCATTTGCAGCAGCCGCTTCAATCCGGTTCTGTGTTTGGGGTTCGCCCTTCTTGCTCCTTCTCAGATGGTTGTTGGAGCGCGGAGCAGTGGCTTGCTTCTGGGTGGGGGGGCATTCACTTTTGCCTACGTCACCCCTTTCCTCCTCCTCCTCGATCCCATCCCCTTGTGGGTCTGCTACAGTCTGTAGGATCTGGTTCTTGTCTGAGCCTTTCGTCTTCGTCTTCTTCTTCTGCATCGTCTCAAGACGCTGTCTGATTTCCTGGCACTGGACCCACGCTGCATTCCACACCCCCATCACCCCCGGAGCCCCTGATCTCATGGCGCATACCTTTGTTTTCAGAGCCTGGAAGTTCTGGGTGGCGAATTCATCGCCTAATCTATCTTGAAACATTTGGAGGGTGCTCAGGGTCGAAGCTGAGTCGCAGCCCTGCTCTACCTTCTCCAGGAAACGACTGCATTCTTTGACCGTGGAGGACGCCTAGGATGGCAGAGGGGAGCGGGTCTCAGCATTACGAATGTAAAGGTTAACATAAATCAGTCAGAAATATGCAGACAAGGGGCAAGAAGGCAGTTTTGATAAACTGCATGCATGAGGTAGATGAGATGAGCACCAACCTGCTCACAGAAGCGATGCATTTGCACTTTTGCGTCCAGATCTTTGTACTTCTCTTCTGCCCGCAGCATAAAATCATCCAGATTGCCTTTAAAAGTGCTGAGCAGAGTCTGGAAAACATCTGCTGCCGGATTGGAGACACCTCTGCCAAACATTCCCTCTGCCTCCTTCGCTATGGAAAGGGCGTGCTGCTGGTTCTCCTAAGAAAAACGATAAGATGTCAAGTGGACTTGTTACTCCTCCGTGTAAGCGTGATTTGCTATCAACTGTTTACAGTTCAAGCATTTAAAAGTTTAAAACGTCGAGGGGGGAAAAGGGAGAACTTCTTGTGAAGTGAAATATATTTTAGACGTCCTCGTTGGTATTTGTTATCTTGTTCTCCTACCTTTGCCCGTTTGAGAAACACATCAAAGTTCTGCAGCGTCTCTTCAGTGGACTCGAGAGTTTCATCTGTTGCACGAGGGTCATTCAGTCTCTGTTCACCTTCCGTGCTGAACCACATCCCAGCCTGGAAGAACCACACGGTAATGTCGCTGCAGCGTATCAGACCTTGATGTCGATTGGGATTGTGAGCTGAACAGAGCCGGTCGTACCGTGTTGATTTTGGCCTCCGTCTCCCTGAGGGTGAAGAGGAGCTCCAGGTGCTGCAGTGATTCATTCGACCTCATCACCAGGGTGTGGAGCTTCTCGTCCAGCTGGTTGTACAGACTTGTTGCCGACTCGAGAGCATCTCTGCGAGGAAGATGAGACCAATAAACTAAATCGAATGGAAACTTTAGCCCAAATCAAACACACTTGTTGGCAAGAAGTGTTAGCTCTTTCACAGCTGTGTGTTTATATATATATATATATATATATATATATATATATTAGATCTCGCTCACAGCACACTATTTTATTCAATGTACTACTGTAAAAGTCCAGCAATAAAGGACTACTCAGGACGGTGTGTGTGTGTGTGTGTGTGTGTGCGTGTATCTCAGCAGTTCTACATGTTACGATGCTGCTGTGATGTCAGTGTACGGGCTACGATGCTGATTGGATGCATTAATTATAGCTTTATACCTGTAGTCCTCAGAATGTGGAAACCTGAAGTCCTCTTTTTTCATCCTTGCGAGCACAGCCCCTCCCTCTCTTTGCAGACTGACCAATCGAGCGTCTTGCAGGACCTCTTTCATTGAGGCTCTTTGGTCCTGAATGCATTGCTGCACCTCCTGCAGCGGCCACAGCAAAAGCAATGCATTGAGGGGAGTGGGGGGGGGTGGGGGGCATAACAATCACATAACTTCACAGCATCAGCCTGCATCTCCTACCTGGCCAGTGTCCATCTTTCTGCAGTCGTCCACTTTCTTGATGGCCTTCTGCAACAGCCTGTCTGCCCCTCGCAGGTCAGCCATAAACGAAACCAGTCTCTGAAATGATTCAGGAGAAGTGGACGTAATTAAAATACATCACCATGAATCTAAGGGGAATAAGTGCTGCATCTCTGCCCCTAGAGGGCGCCACAGAGCTCCAGCAGCTGTACCGATGTGCGCTGGCTGACAGGAGACTTGGGATGCTGCTAGCTGGAGCGGGGACAGACACAGACAGTCTAAAAGGACTTTGCTCCTTTCAGGACACAGTGTATTTATTTTACCCCTAAGTTATTGTTGTTGTTTTTAAGAATAATGAAAAATAAACAAACAAAAAATATGAAGATGGAAACAAAAAGCAATGATATTGTTGTAACTGAAAAACGAGCTGAGGGGATCCTGTCCCATAGAAACACTGCTGCTAATGCTAACATTCAGCAGCTTCCCTTTGATCAGCGGTTGAATTTGTAAAGAAAAAGACAATAATAAAAAGAAAATTGCATAATTACGGATTATGACTTCACGTTGATAAAGATAATAAATGATTCCAGGCGTGATTCATTTGAGGTGAATCTCCTCCAAATGGCTGTAACGCCGTGCCTTTCAGTACCTGATGGAATTGCAGCCAATCAGAGTGACTGTAAGCGAAGGCCCCACCCAGGTCAGAAGTGAGCTGAGAAGCTTCGACTGTCTTGCTGAGGGCTTTCATAGACGTCACCACATCCATCTTGTAGACAAAGATAAAGCCACAGATAAGCCTGAAGCACAGCTCTCGTGTCAAATCTCACTGAATCCAGTTCCCGGCTCTGACCTGCAGGCCGGGCTGCTTTTCAGGTCGAGGACAAGTGTCTTTATCCACCAGCATCACGACGCTGTGGACGGCGTGGAGGGCCTGCTCCTGGAGTTACCAACAAGAACTCAGGGTGAAATCATCAAGTCAAGTAGGTACGACGCAAATGGAATGGTGTGTGTGTGTGTGTGTGTGTGTGTGTGTGTTGCTGATTCTGACATGTGCATGCAGGCCTGTAGCTTTAACCTGGGCCATCAGCAGGGCTTTGTAGAGATGAAGCGAAGGCGGCTTCCTCCTGGCATTGATGACCAAAGTCATTCCCAGCTCTCGAATGTCTTTCCTGCCAAACCATCGACTCTTGTTAGGACACATTCAAACGTGCTCACGTTTACGACGGACACGGAGGCTTTTCGGCTGATTCCTTTATTGCACTACCATCAGTATATCTCTTTGTATCTCTGTCAGCCATGCTCTCTTCTTCACATATTCTGTTCCCCTTCACAGACGCCTTCTAAGGGACCCTTCTTGTGTTACTGTGAGTCTTCATCAGACACGGCTGCTAATCCTAGCACGGCGCTGCATACCACACATTTGGAAGTCAGCCAGCTGAGAGACTCTTTGTTTCCTTACTGTGGAAAGAGGAAGTCTACTCATAGTGCACTTCTTTTTTTAAGAGTCCATTAAGCCCAATGCAAACAAAGAGTGGGTGAGGTGTTCTCTTGCATGGCTTGACAGTTGCCTGTTGACACACATTTGACACTTGGAATGTATCAGTGTAAGCACAAATGTATGTAACTTTCAGCTGATCATTAATCAATACTTATCAAATATTGCTTAACATTGTGATTCTGCATTTACAATTGTTTATTCGTTTGTATGGTTAAGAAAGGGATCAATAAAGGATCACTTGACTTGATGCGAAAGTAGACCATTTAATTAAAGCCCATTTTGGACGCAGGACGCATGATGAATGATAATCTGCTGCCCTCTTGTGGTTTTAAATCTTATTACACAAAATGTTCAGGGATTTGAGCCAATAACTTGATTTCCTCTCCACAGAACAGGCACTACTCAAACTAATAACTTTATAAATATATCGATGATTGGTGTTTTTTCAGTACCTTGGTATGGAGTGTAAGTACAGCAGTAAGTCGCAGACACTCTGGGCTGACACGAGAGGGCTTGCCCACTCCTTTCTGTCAGTGTGGACCTCCACCACTGGCCTGCCCGTCCTGTCCCTGCTGCCTGAGGGACAGAGGAAAACGTAATGAAATAATTAGTACAAAGCTTTTGCATGTTAGGGATTCTTTAATGGGGACAGTTCAGACCCCACCAGGTAAGGTTTGTCCCAAGGCCCCTAATCTGAGATGAATTTTGCTTGAAGATGTTGCCGTACATAAAGTGCGTGAACCCTATGGCACAAATTCACACGGATTCTGCCATTGATTCCATTTGAAGCTTAGTGAAAACAAAATCCTCCCCGTTTTTGCTAAAGGCTTTCAAATTTCATTTTAAATCTTAAACCAGTGACATAATTACCATCAAAGTGATTCAAACAGATCATATGGTAGTGAAATTAATTAAAAGATAGACGTTCTAAACAAAAACAGGGATACATTTAACCCTTTATTGCCAAACGTATCATCTTTGATACACATGCCCTTTCAGGATTTTAAGACTTCCACAAGTTTGTTTGTTTGTTTTTTCTGAAAAAGTTAATAGATACAAGCCAAAACATGCATCTGCGTTTTCCATGCAAAAATTCTGGATTTTGCAAAGATTACATAAATTAGAGCAAATTATTTTTTTACAAATTTGTCAGAAGGTTCCATTAAGACCTTATTTTCCAAAAGAATTAGAGTGTTCTGACAATTAATTCATGGTTAACAGACCGAGCTACAGTAAACATACAAACAAGACTATTTATAAATGCGTGTAACGAATAAAGTACCTGGCAGACAGATCATGCCCAGTTCAATTAGAGCACTGATGCTTCTGAAACTTGATTCTTTGGCTTCTGGAGACTCCCGAGTGTCAGAACATGTTGAAGGTTTTTCTGTCCTTGAGATTTGGAGTTTGGAGCCTGGTTCCTCTGTGGTGGCGCCGGCGGCGGCGTCACCTGACGAAGTAAGGAAGCCTGCTGGTCAATTGGTACAAACTCATCTGATGTCACACAATAAAAGATAAAGGATAATTATCAGAAATGCTGCTTTTTGGGGAGGGCTGTGCGTTTCTCTTAAGCAGGAGTTAGCATGATTCGGCAGGTGGGGAACTCTAAATTCTGATGTCGTGGCAGAAACTATGTGGTATAGAATAAGCTTTTATATCAGGCGGGGCCCGCTCCTGGGAAACTGCTGTCCAACTCAAAATCAGCATTGCTTGAAACGACTGATTCTGAATTTATCAATCAGATTGATTTATTTATTGAAAGTGCTCCAATGTAATCCTCCATATGTTTCTAGAGCAACAGCTCACATCAGCTTTGGAGCCGATCAAACAACCTTTGCCTGTTTAAATCAACCGTCCTTATTTGGTGATTCCTGTTTCAAAATACTGTGATTTCAGAAATCTCTGCTTAGAGTCAACAATGCATCGCCTGTGCTCTTTATCTTTACTACTTTAATAGTCCATGACAAGCATGTCAGACGAGACCCCATCATGACATGAGACATGAGCCCCCCCCCCCAGCCCACAGAAGCCTCCTTCTTCCCTGTTATCGCTTGTTTCTACACACCCAATGTTTAGGTCCTTTCTTTCATGGGGTGCACCGTGGTGCTTTAGTTCACTTCCTGTTTGATGGGAGGAACATGAAAGAAGCCATGCTGTTGTAGAATGCAGACAGCGATGGGAGGACGACATTCAGGCCTGATCTCTGAGCTCTGGACCCCCTTGCTAAAGAGCTCCGGTAATCTGCGGAGCTCAGTGGAGCGCACTCCCTCCAGCATGCAAGGGTCAGGGTTGTGTTTCAAGCAGTCTGTTTTGGTCAGCAGTCCTGTGACCACCGAGCAACAGACCATAATACAAGTCTGCGTGTGGAGTGAGGATGATGCACAAACGTTTTAAGGTGCGTGAGAAAGACAAGAGAGCAAATGAAAAGAGAATGAAAGCTGCGTCTAAACGCTCAGTCCCGATTGGTCCACTCTGCGTACCGTTTTTCGGGGACTTGCGTCTTTCCAGCCTCCGAGTCGCCTGATCCGAGAGCTCGCTCCTCTCGCACTGCATCATGTCGGTGATTGTTTCAGGGCAGATGTCGCTGTAGCTCCTGTTGTTGAGTTTGTAGAGAGGCGGGCTTCCTTTAGAAGTCTCCGACACACTGGACAGAGACCGGACCTTAGCTTTGTGTTTCCCAGACGGTTTCACGTCCTCTGCCATCGCATCAGGTTTTATGTCTCCATCACAGTTTTCCAAGGACGAATCGGACCCTGCCGGTACACCGGGACTCGCTCCGGGTTGGTGGGAAATAAGTTTCATCTGAATTTTCTGAGAGTGACTCAAACCAGGGGTTGATTTTAAAACCACAGGCGGTTCCTTCATGAGGTTCTCCAACTCAAAACTTGTCGGATGATCTTTGGGGTGAGGTTGTCGGCTGCCCGGCGTCGGTCGACAGCACTGCCAGGGCTCATCACTCATCGAGGGCTTATTGCAGTGGCTGCAGCGATTTCTATTCGGCCTGGATGCACCCTTTGAGCTTAGCTCTTCCGCCTCACAAAGGCCAACGTCCCCCAGAGCAGCCAGGAGGTCGACGCCCCCTCTCTCAAAAGGAACCGGGTTCCTCAGCGCTGCCACATACGACTCTCTGTACCGACCCTTTGAGTCTGGATCATCGGGCTCGTGCCCCATCCTTCTCTGGCTGCATGGTGCACAAGGCTTCTCCACATACTGAAGCGTGCATCCACAGGGAGCGCCGCCTCCACACAAAGTGGGCGGAGCTGGCCTGGCGGGTTGGCACAAACCTGAATTAGCTGGGTTTACGCGGCTGCCTCCATGTTTCCCTTTGTAGATATCAACAAGGTCTACATAATCACCCTCACTCTCTTGATATGCATCTTGGCTGTCCCACGTATTCGGGGAAACCCAGCCGACGGGTCTGACTAAAGGCTTGGAGCATGACTTGGAGGTTCGCCTCTCATGCTTCAGTTTGACAAGTTTGGAAGAACAGTCCAAAGGTCTCAAAGAGGCAGACATCCGGTCTTTTGAGGGAAGGAAAATGGCTTCCACTGGGAGCGTGGAGGAGCTGAAATGGGAGGGAACTGAGATGTGTTTTGCTTCAGGAGGAGCTTCGTGAACATTTGTCAGGATCTTGGGCTTGTCTAAAAACTCTGGAATGGCAATTTTAGCCCAAGGCAACTTGATTACTCCTTGATCTGTGCAAAGCAAGCAGCGGGACAGGGGCGTTCCCTGCCGTCCTTCGTTAATGTCCTGCAGCCATTCTTCTGTGAAGATACAGGGATAGGAAGTCTCTGGGACGGGGGTCTCCTCCACTTCTCGACAGTCCTCCACCAGCAAACTTTTCAGCACGATGCGAGCTGCCTGATCCCCGAAAGGCTCCACCTGGAGATAGAAGTCTCCGGGACGCAACAGCAACGGGTTCACAGGAGCCAACTGGATGACAGTTTTATCACGGAGACACAGAGGCCAGCCTTCACAGCGAAAAAGCACATCAGAGTAGCCAGCCTAGAGGAAAGAGCCGGAGCAGCGTGTCAGAGTAATGCTGTTTGCAACTTTTACAACTTCACAAAGATAATACTGCAACAGAATTTTCATTTCCTGAATTAAAATTCAATCGATCAGCCCCAGAGCGTCTTGGAGACGGCTGCGAGAACCAAGAGACGGAATCACGTCCCTCCAGTTTCAGCTTCTTCGCACTAGTTCTCAAGATAGTATTTTAGGACAGCTTTTAATATATTTACTTTTTCACAAGCTTTTAGTGCTGTTATTTGCAAAAAGGCACAATTTGAGGATCTCGGGACGAGATCTTTCATCTGTTCCAGGAGCCTGTCGGAAGATGAAGGGGGACATTTAGGGCCCCGAGGCTCCCGAATGATCCTGCTGAAGGAGGTCAGCTTGGCCGAGTCAGCCATTTCTTTTAAATCCTGCTGTTTAACATGCTTTTGTTAGAGAGTCAAAGCAGGTTTTACTTAAGCATTTAATTTCCTTTTAACTGTTCTTCATGAATAAAATGAAATTGCTTTGAATTTAGTGCAAACTGCATTTTCCGTTTCAATTGTGCTGCTCTTATGAAGCTTTTAATATTAAGGTTTTGAAAAGTGCTCAGTAAAGATTGTTGCTGGTATTTTTAATAGCCTGTTAACATATTTTACCGTTCCTGCTCCCATGTCCCACGGGGGTGTACCTGCACCCAGGGTGGCATAGATAGCAGCCACTATGCAATGCACAGAAGAGGTGGTGACGCATCAAAGACATGAACAGGACGTGAGTGAGGCCCTGAAATGTGCTGATACTCACACATGCTGCCTGCTGGACGCTCTCCAGCAGGTGCTTGGATGGGATCAGGAAGTCCAGCAGGCACTGTAATGCATCGCCGTGATACCGTTCCTCAATGGAGCGAAAGAGCTGGCCGAGGACGACGGGGGCCGTGGCCTCGAAAGGAGGGAAGAGGGCCGAGAGGGTGCTCTGGATGGACGAGTCCAACGAGTCCGGGTTCTGATGGGCGAGAGGCGTGAACAAAGTTTACATGGCCAAGATAAACTGAGAAGAAACGTTTAGGAAATATGCAGAAAGTTCTTTTTGAACTTTAAATATCCCTTAAAATGTCTTTGACATTCAAAAACCTTTTGTTTCGTAGCAACTATTTGTTCTGCAGCGGGACTTCGGTTTGGAGCGGCAGGAATGGAAAGCTGCTCAACTTGATCTGCAGATGATTTACTCGGACCAAAACACCGCCTTGTTTCATCTTTGGCCAGGATATACTGAAATGGGTTTATACGTCAGATTGCACCGTATATGAAATGACAAAAAGAATTAGTATATGACGACAGATAAATGTCTTTGGAATGAAAAGACGCGGGGCGGGAGTAATATTCACGTTAGCTGCGAGTCACAAATATGCACTCGATGCTTATTTTGGCTCGGGACGGGTTTTCATCTCAAACCGCAGCTGGTGTGCTTCATGCAATCAGTTCACAATGCTCTTCTGTGCTAACCCCCCCCTCCCCCAGCACAACAGGAGGCTTCTTCTAGCCCCTTCCTCATTTAGTTTGACGGCCTAACGAGGACCAGAGGCTGGTCCAGGCTAAACACAAGCACAGCAGCTTCAAAGAGCTCACACTGGTGAGCGCCGGGACTCTTAGGAAAACACCTCGGGGTCAGGAATCGTTGAGAATGCAGAGAGCAGGAGTACACCAAGGACACTACTCCTTCATCGGCCCAGCAGCATCATCATCATCATCATTTTTGACCCAGAACTCTCTGCAAGATTCTGCAGGGACCCTGAGTCCACTTTGATTCGAGGCTTTGTCATGAAACTTGTCTCATCCATTTTGAAGTGAATCCAGATGAAGGAGGAGGTCCAGGATTAGAAGCTCGAAGTCCTTTATTCATTCACACACAACGTGGAGTTCTGTGTGAACACACATGCTGCTGGGTCAAACCGCCAGCCATTGGGGAAGTGATTGGTTCCTCCATGATACGGGACACTTTCACTGACAGTAGCGTGGAAACACAAATGCGTGACTCCGGCGACTCGTTCACCATTAATGTGCTGCTTCTCTGAGAACAGTGGTCTTTGCTCATTGCTATGATCCCAGTTCAACTCCAGTTGTTTTTAGAACTCGCCCACGCCGCTCTCTCCAGTGGGGGAGGAGCGCCACCCTTCGGCTGCTTCTTCATGGGTAACACGCCCCCCCCCCCCCCCCCCCCCCCGAGTTCATCCGAGGCCTCCTGAGGTTGTTTAGGTTGTTCTAATTTCATTTACATATGTTTCCTCTTGAGTTTTTTGGACTCACATCCCTCTCCTCTCCAACCCGCCCCGCCGCTCCTCGTGTCTCTCCCTGGCCTGTGATTGGCCGGATCGCCTGATCACCTGCGGCTTGCGTAGCTTCAATGTATTGATTCCGGCTCCGCCTTCCTTTCTGTGCCAGTTCATTGTGGCATTTCCTGTGTAGTTTTTTTTTTTTTTTACTTTTGGATTTGGCTTTGTCTGATGTCATTGAACACAGCGTTGAGATTAGTCTGAGCCCTTTCATTAAATAGATATTACTTTACACACACAATAAAATGTTTGGTCCTCGATAAAAGGTTTTTGTAAATATATACACATATATAACCGTATATAAACAGTTAACATTAGCATGTTCTGAAATCCTGCAGACAAACGAACCTTGGCAGAGGTCCCGACATGAACCAGCAAAGCACTCAACCGGCACCGCTTTGTTTAGTCTTTGCCTCGGCAGCTAAACCTTTAGTGTTGTTGGATTAAAAAGTGATTTTGCTCAAATCACGCATGAGAATTACCTCTAAAATTAGCTCATGCTAATCAGCAGCTTTTATATCTATTGTAGACGCTGGGTGCCCTCAGTGGAAGAGAATGCTTCCTTTGTGCACATCTGTCACAATAGATTAGGAAATGGAGAAGAGAAAAGCGTGGCGGCGCTGAGAGGTGATTCATCACAGCTGCTCTGAGCTGACTGCAGCCGGTTCACTTTGTATTCCTCAAAGATAAACCCGAGGTCATGCACAATGCAGCACAAATCTATGAAATGACTGTGCAAGACCGAGACGCTCGATTTCCTTCTGTGCAAGTTGTCTTTGAAAAGGAATAGTTTGGAGCGATTACGGATGAAAGCTTGCATATTTTTATTGATGCTTCCATGAAATGATTGGACGGCAAACCTCTGAAAACAAATAAGGTAAAAAGCCCCCCCCCCCCCCACCGAACGAAGCGCTTCTCTGTGGGTGGCGGGACAAGTGATACTCATGAGTCAGAGCCTCTTGAGATTTTACAAAGCGCTGCTGAGCAGTTCAGTCGGATGAAGTGAGGCTAAGCAGCCGGCGTCGAGAGTTCCTCTGTTTCCTCGGACAAACCTTTAGTCCCAGAAAATGCTGCTTTCTTAAATAAAAAATAAAACCCAGCAATTACACAACAAACGGTGGCTGTGTGTGAGTGAAACTGTTTGTTTGGGGGGGGGGGGGGGGGGGTGTAAAGTGGAAGAGGTTGTAAACCATTAGAAATAGTGATTTAGATAGCCGTGCGGTTACAAACCAAGCACCAGCCGGTATTTAGTATTCCTAATGGTTAAGGTTTTTTTTCCTTGTCCAGGGTAGTGCGGGTACAACGGTTACCCTGTTGCTACAAGCCACTCGCTCTGCACCACCAGCGCTGCCCGTTTCCCAGCGATCTGTCCAGCACCGTTTGAGAACCCACAGACAGTCACCCAGTATCTGCTCTCCTGTCTTTGCGTTGTTGTGTTTATGTCTGGTTGGCTGGCACGCAGTTGCTGCCTGGTTTTTTTTGGCACTTCCTCCCAGGCAGCCAGTGAGGAGTCCTGAAAAGTCCTGAACTTTTATCTCGACCTGTCGAGAGAGAGCAGCGTGAACAATGTCCGGCTGACGAGCCCGTTCCACGGCCGCCTCCGCATTCAGCACGAGGAGATTCCCTCGCTGCTCGCTTTCTTCCGGTGCAGTCTCTTGAGAATCTCTCCAGCAAAGATCATTGTTTGACGTGCTGGTGTGGACAATAGGCAGTTGTTGTAAAGATTCACTCCTGCTTTGTCTCGTCCAGCTTTCAGCCCCCCCGGCAGGTTTAAGCAGTAGTGAGAGTTAAGCTGATAATTGCAGCTGTCTTTGTATTGCCTTGGGCTTTGACCAAATAAAGTCGGGACCCAGATTTGAGCCTATAAGCAAGAAGCTGTCGAGATGTGTAAAGCAAAGTGTGCATCTGTGCCGTCAGTGAAACGGGCTCAGGTAAGCTGACCAGACGGCTACACCTTGACCGGTCATCACATTTATCTATTTTTGACAACCTGATCATCGTAACGCGGTCTGGCATCCCACCCCCCAGGCAAACGTCAGAGTTTAAACAGAAGTGTCAGCTCAGTCAATAGCTGCCGGTAAATCCCAGAGGCTTCCTGATTTCTGCATGTATGGACAGAGTCTCTGATGACAGACCAACAACTCAACCACAGCAGGGGGGGGGGGGGGGGGTAACAAAGGAACGCTTTAGCCATTCATCAAGGGAAAAACTGAGTGTGAGTAAAGTCAATCATGTCCATGTGCAGATTGTGGGTTGTTTATGGCTAATTTAACCACAAAACAACAACAACAAAAGGCGAGAAGTTGACGATTGGCTAATCTTGATCAAGTCTTAGTGATGTCACAATCACAAGGCTGCTACCCTCATCTCTCATTTATTCCCTCCCCTCTTCAAACGCCCAGCGTCTCCGTTTGAACAGCGTGTTGTCTTTGTGTACGTAATCCAGAGGGCTCCGTCCAGCCAGGCTGGATTAAATCCCCGAAAGGAACATGAAAGTTCAAACGCTCCTCGGAAGCCGTAAGAAAGCCCAGCGAGTGCAACAGAACGCCGAACGGTCAACGGCTCCTGTTGGGAAGAAGTCGAGCTGCGTTTGTGAGGCCATTTAAACCGGGTTGAGGTTTCCACAAGTTACTCATTAATCCAATCCGAACCTGCAAAGGATGAGCAATGATAAATAAAACCATGTGCCTCTCTCTCTCTCTCGCGCTCTCTCTCTGCCTCCCAGCTGCACACTCAATATTATGAAATATAAGATTTGAATCACTGAGCTCTGGGACAATGCTTCCATTCTAGTCTGGATTACCCAATGCCTGATGGGACTACCGGCAGGTACGTGAACCCGGCTTTCCCACAGGGACGAGTGCGGCTTAATAATAGTTGAATGTTAAATATCATGAATATAGAAAGTTTCCTCAAAAGCTAAAAACCGTACAGTCAAATCCAAAAGTGGCACACACACACACACACACACACCCTCCTCCAGCTCTCCAGCACAGTTAAAAACTCTCGGCCCAGTCCGGAGGGGAAAGACAAGCGTGTCTCGAGGCGATGCGAGCTGATAACTGACCTACACGATGACCCACAGCTGCTCAGACATTTCCTCTCACACCACCAACACCACAATCTTGCTGCTCATTCTGCACCCGCTTCTGTGCTGCACAGCTAATAAACACACCGAAGACACGGTTCTGGCTGTTATCAGCGCTTTGACTTGATGAATGAAACACTGGAATGAATCAATAACAAATGAAAAGGTGAAATACTTCGGATATCATTTTGAGATCATTCGATTCCTGCGGCTCCACAGAGCCAATATCTGCTGTTCCCTGCCTGCCCAGATGATGTCACAGCCGGCGACGCGGTGGGCAGGAAGCATAAAGATGAGATGTGATCCCAGAAGTCCCTGGTGAGCATCCCGCGTATGTTCAAGCGAGCGTGTCCAGCAGACAAAACATGACCTTTTCCTATAAATCACAGAAAAACCTGCGACACACAAACTAAACATGTTTTGACAAGACTAGAGCACATCTGAAACCCAAGATCAACTCTCACAGTCGCTCTGCGTCTTTGAAAGGCTCATAGAATCTGCACCATGTTTGCTGCCCAACGAACGGGAAAGGCTCTTGACCTTGCAGGCAAATAAAGGACTCTTGATGCCTTCTGCACACAGACGATATGCAAACACAGTCCACACTGGCAAGTCGGGGGGGGGGGGGGGTGTTTACTGTAGTTAGAAGCAGGTCCAACACGGCATTGTAATCCTGGACCTTAGATGCAGAATCATGCATGGTTGTAATCCCGACGGTTTGAATTTCAAACGCCCTGACTTCCTGTTCTTATCTGAAAGACTTGGATCCGGTTTATGGATCTGACTGTTTCCAATAAAGCGTAGAAAGATACACTGATAATAGAAGCGTGAATACGGGCGTAGACTGAATGGACATGTTTCAGTTGGCCGAACACAATGCATATTCATATTCATCAATATGGTTGAGCTCTTATTTCATGCTCATCTGTGATTCCCGTAGGAGCAGCATCCAGTAAACCTCGGTTCAAAGGAGCCGCATCCTCCCACAAACCCATCATTCATGTGGAAGAAGTTCACATCTTGTGGCTCATTTGTTCATTAATGTGATGAAAATGTTTCAACATAAGCCAGCTTGTTTGAACTTCGAGCACTGAACTGGACACTTCTATTACATGCACATGCAAAGCAGTCAAATAATTTATAACCCGGAACACTCAACACTCATACAAGTGTGTGTGTGTGTGTGTGTGTGTGCGTGTGTGTGTGTGTGTGTGTGTGTGTGTGTGTGTGTGTGTGCGTGTGTGTGTGTGTGAGAACAAAAACATAGAAAATCATGCAACTGAATAATAGAAAAGGGAAAAATGCATTAGTGTCTAAATTTATGTGTTTGGATTCTTAAAATTCATTCCCACACGACTGACAAAGCCACAGAGAGAAACACAATGCCACATCCAGAGCAGACAAACCGCCCTGTTCAGTGGGTCAGTGGAGCACAACTCCTGAAGCAGAGAGCAGCAACGAGCAGGAAGGACTCAGGAATGTTACCATCGTGCTTCTGCAGGAGTTTCTCCTCTCTTAGACGGAAAGCTTGTTCATTCCTGGTCCTGGTGATCCGGTCCAGACAGCCTCCCTGGATCCCGAGCTGAGAGACTTGCCATGTCGAGTGCATCAGCTACAGAAGCGAGTTGCCTCGGCCGAGAAGCCGCCGAAGTCATCTCCATTCTTCTGAGACTTTCCACGCTCCTGTGAGAAAGCAACAAGTTGTGAGGCTGCCTGTTGATCACAAAGCTCTTTCACTTCTCCTTGGCTCTGTCTGGTCTGAATGTTTGGGTTGAGAGAGAGAGAGAGAGAGATAGAGAAAGGGAGAGGGAGAGGGAGATGGGGGAAGGAGAAGGAGAGGAGGAGGAGAAAAAGCTTTTCCTTTCCAAGGAAATCCCCCTCCAGGCTTTTCAGAGTTTCTCTGCTCTCACACTGGCTCTAATGCAAACGAGTGAAACAAAAGACACAAAATGGATGCACAAAAGCAAAAGCAAAAGCAAAAGCAGCCGGTGAGACCTGCGCCGACGCTGGTAGTGTGTTGCTGCTTGAAACAATGCGTACATTCCTGTGTAATCTGCCATTCACATACAGAAAAACAAACCCGATCACACACACACACACACACACACTCATGACTTCAGAGAGCCCCTCGTTCTGGCCTCTTTCTTTCTATTTTAATCACTGGAAGCTTTTAGAAGACTCCGTCAGTCTCTCTCTCTCTCTTTCTTGTCCCTTATAGATTTCCACTGTCTTCCTCATGTCTCTCTCATGTCTGCCGGCAGACTGCCCAGTCTTTGATTGGCATCAAAGGGAGACAGCAGAGGGGGGGGGGGCTTCCCTACAGAGGTCTCAACCCAACAGCAGGCCTCCAAATGGTGCCGTCATACCCACGGCTCAGTCCCCGGGAACGCGGCGGTGCCCCCACTGACCTCGGCTTTGCATCTGGATCTGGAGGACGTACAGACGGGGAGAGCTGCAGCAGCGAGAGGTGAAGTCGTCCACGGATGAGAGGACCGGCGTGAGCGAGGTGGCGCAGACATGCTCATCCAAATGCCAGGCAGCCCATTCATATTTCCATCAGCGGCACATCACACACAAACCAGATTCGTTTTTAATCACAAGTTTCTTCTGGCTCTTTTCAGCAGGTGAAAACGGAAACGGAACGGAAGCCTCCGCCTCTCTGGGTTTGTGGTTTCCCAGAAACTGCAGTCTGTCGAACATTCCTAACATGCTTTTCTGCCACAGAGAGAAATCCATGCTAATTTCTCTTTCAGGGTAACGTGCGTGACATGTTTGTTGTTTTTCAGACCTCCTTACATCCTCATTACAGGACAGAAATACTTTGAGTTTCAAACGGGCACCAAGAGCTGGTGCAGACTGCATGTACCGGTAGTTTTATTCACAACAAATCAACTGAAGTCACCTTGAAATAGAAATTGGAATAATTGTTCATTTTCACTCGGCCCTTCGCATTAGCTCCGTTTTTAGCTGTCTGCTAACCCCCTTCTGTTTCTGTTGATCTATGGATGAAAACTTTCTCGTTGCTACTTGGATCTGTGATTTGGGGAAGTTCCTGCTCAGTTAGCTTATCAGCACTTTCCACAGGGGCCTCATCCGGAAGTTACAACAAACATTTTATTTGGTGCAGCAAAACAGCTCAATTCTGTAAAAAAGAAAAAAAGAAACTGTAAATAATAAAGTTGTCGGAGCTCATTGCAGAACTTTCTGTAAATGACCTCAAACTCATCTCTGGACGTTTATTATTCTGTCTTATTTCCCGGCATTCTGAGCTCAAATCAACCAATAATATTGATTCTGCCTTTGTATCGGTCGCGCTCCGTCCTGTGACACAGATTCATGGGAAAGAAAGACGGTCTGTGTTTGCTTTTGTTTTGCTCATTGTCAAGGTCCAGACCAATCCTGCCTGTCTGCCCAGCAGAAACGGATGAAAGTGGGCGGCGGCGGCCCGCCATTCAGTTCTGATCCGTCTTTCATTCAAACCAGATGAGCTGGAGATCTAAACGTCGCACGGCAGGGGGGGGGGTGGAGGGGCTGCTCTCTCCTCTGAGTCAGGTGAGTACACTTCACAGCAGACATGATGTGCACGGGGACGGACGCCGGTTTTGAGCACACGCCCACAAGGGTTCATCAAGTAACAGTATAAACATTCCCATGGAATCAATCCCATCGAGGTGTGTGAAGCCAGACATAAACGGATACATTCCGTGCGCTCACACACAAACACAGCAGGGGGCTTACTCTTACCCGTCCCTCCCTCCTTGCCTAATTCCTTTCACGTGAGTGCAAGACCCCTGCAGCAAGCGAACAGGACCCCTTCGGTGATTTACCGAAAACCATCACCTCCTGCATTCACTTAGACACAACAGCATAGGTGTGACTCACCACGAGCGGACGGACACACAACAAAATGCTCCCCCCCCCCCCCCCCCCCACTGCACTTCTTGGATCCACTACTTGAGTTATTTTCTCACCGAGTCCACATCCATTAACTTTTGCGAGCTGTGGGTTATTTTACTCAGCGCACTCAGCAATAATAATTGATCGAGGTCACCCGGCTCTCGGCCGACACCCAAACATGCATCTCACATGACTCAGGAACGTTTTGATCGGGTAAGATGAAAGCAGGGAAGATGATTATCCATTTCTAGTTTCACTTGGCCAAGAAGGGCAACCTTATCAGCATCAGCATCTGACTTTGACATCATTTCCTGCCCAGCCCTAGAGGCCCGGCCTTGGGATTCAGACGTTTGGTGGTTCCTTCCACAAACAGAAGGGCTCCTGTCCGGGCATCTCCCCCCCGTCCCCGTCTGTCTGCAGCACAGGCGAGGTATTCCCGGGTCGAGTATGAACGGATCTAAGGCGCTGTTTTGAGTAGCTTGTCACTCTGTGTGGTGCCAAAGAGACAATAAAGGTCTCGAGTGAGGAAAATATGTGAATTCATGGACATTCTGGTACAATCCGTAGGATTCTGAATGCTTCCACGTGTGCGCTTGTCTTTCATTGTTACTAAGGTGATAAATTATGGCTTTTATTGCTCCCAAATGTTTGTAATTAAACCCATCTGTTCATCAAATTCTCCATACCATGCTCCATGTTTAAGGTGAATTAAAAACAGGACAGAAACGCCTCCACCGTGTTCATTTGCTTCCCATCTGTCGGACTTTAACAGCTTTGTTCTGGCCCGGCTTTTATAATGAGGCGACTTATTTTAATGTAGCACATAGAAATAATGACGGCGGTAACATTTACATCTAATGCACAACGACTCCTCGTTGTTTCAGTTCCACATGTAAACGCATAAAAGGCTGCATTTTATTCTATGGAGGTTCTTTGTCCTTCATAGTAATGATGAATTTAATGTATGTGTTAGTGACATAAATCCCTTTTATGATGATACAAAGTTGTGGTGAGAAGAAGGGGCAGATAGATCTTTCAACAAAAGACAATTTACTCGACTCAACTAAGAATTTGTCTGCAAAATAACTTTTGAGATTACTTCTTTAATGAGATTGTTTTTTTTAGTTCAACTCAAAATCCTTTTTTTATTTTGCTCACTAATTTGATTATATTGAAGGAATTTCTTCAAATGATGACTGAGGGAGTAACACTATGAATGCGACGCATGCTCTGCAGCAGATGCACCGAATACTTCCGACGCTTGCAGCCCAGGTTTCAGAGTGTTGAGTATTTTCGTGAGTTTTACTGACGCTGCACGTTAGACCCACTGTCCATGTTCCGGCTCGCCTCCACAGGGTCCTCGTGTGTTTCTTTGAGTGTCCCCACTGAGAGGCCCTGACCTCAACTCGCCGCTGCTGGGTGTTCGTCCAGTGGAGGAAGCAGGTGTTGAATTCAAAACAGCAGTCCAGCCAGAGGGGGGGGGGGGCAACTGCAAGCTCGGCCATGAGAATGTGGGAATCTTGAGACTTTGGCCCAGAACGTTTGCCTTCTCTTTGTTTCGTTTTTCACAACGAGGATGTTCTACTAATTTCATGGTCTTGTTTTGTAGAATTCTAGAGCAATGGGAAGAAGGAAAAAATGAAAGGTCATTTTAGGACATTTAACTATCGTGGTACTTCGGGACTTCACCGGAACGCCTATGAACACGTCACAGGCCTCATGACTCCATGCACGTTGGCGTTGGGTTCGACAGCTGCTCAACGGTGGAAGCATTGAAATAAACCGCCGTTCGTGTTTTTGGCAGCGTAAATGTTTCTCCGCGTTGATTACGCCACACAGACTGCACTTTGTGAAACTGCGATCTGAAGAGCCCACGTCCCATTCTCCCTGCTGCTAGGCAACAACGCGTTGTACCGCGGCATCTCGTAAGAGTTCGAGGTTTTCTCTCTGCTGCACAAGAAAGATGTTTTCATTGGACCCATGAGGTCAATGGCGAGACAGCAGTTAGTGGTTAACTATCAGCTTAATGGTGTTTGGGGAGACTGGTATCTAAAACAAAGCCAGCCTGCTGCCCGGCGTGGGAATCAGGGAGCCCCAAACGCTCCTCTGTGTCGGAGACACACCGTTACATGAGAGAGAGAGAGAGAGAGACTAGCAGCGTAACATATCGCCGAGTCACCAAAGCTTCGCCTCCTCTTCCTCTCCCTCTTCAGCATCTCCTGGATTGTCGTCTTCTCTTGAACTGATGCTCCTCTATTTCATTCATCTCCTTTTTACCGCAGACTCTCTCACACTGCGCTCGATTCTTATCCCAGCTGAACTCACCCGCTTTTACAGTCAGCAGTTCACAGGCAGCTGTTGGGTGGGGTCCGTATCTGGGTGGGGCTAATCTGTCCTGATTAATCACTTGGTACCTGGAGATTGATCTGGACATGCAAGACATTCCTTTACTGAGACAGGATCAGTGTTCAGTCCTCCTTTGTCTTTTCACTCTCTCTGTATTTATTCTCATGTCAAATCACTAATTTCTCTCAACCTTGTCCTTAAACTTCTCTTTCCAACATTCTTTACCGTTAAAGCGACGGTTGAACTTGTTTTATAAAAATAATGTTTAATTATATTTCCTAAAACTGTCATGATGTCCTTACTTTAGTAAAGAAGACAGATAAAAAAAACAAAAGTGAGATTTAAAGACATCACAAAGTAATTTCAATGAAGAATACGGTGCAAATACACACCTTGTATATTGTATACTTGTATTTGGACGGACGACACACTGCCTGTCACACTTGAGGACTTCCTTCACAGTCTGATCTTGCAGTTTAAGGTTCAGCCACTAGGTGTCGTGGTTTTTCAACTGTCACCACTGCTTCTGTGAGGCTCAAAGGTCAGACTCTCACCAAAAGCAGACAGAGAGGGCCGTACATGCTCTGCTTAGCATCCACATATCATCCCTCGACTTCAAAGCTTCTGAAATGAAAAAGATTTGTGCTTCAAGTCAAGAGCAGCGGCTCCTAAAAAGGACAAAACAATCCACTCGGACGAGCCTGAGCCAAACAAGGGCGAATGAAAAGCATTTCCTTCTTGCTGCCGGGTGAACGCACTCATGTCCACTGACAGGATAAATTGATCCAGATGGCCTGTGAGCTAATCATTGGGAGCCTTGTGACCCTCTCCTCACCTTCCTCTTGAAGGTAGTATTGTCACAGCACGAGGAACATCTGGCTCCCAGAGCTATGTGTAGCGGAGTTCACACACAAGCATAGCTCCAGGTATCCACATCAGCCTCCATGGACGGCTATTTGTTTTATTAAGGCATTAGTTGCCAATTTGATGGCCATTAATCTTCCCGAAGTCCTCACCAGAAATTACTACAACACAATATACTTTGTCCTTAATAAAATTCACAATAAGAAAGTAAAAAAACATGGAAAAAAACTTTGAAGAATGAGAACTTTAAACTGTCCAGAATGTCCAGTATGACTCGAGGAAAACATTAAAGAGACGAACCGCGTACTTCACTCACGCTGAAGACGAGACGATGGAAATCCTCTCGACTTCAGTCGCTGATCCCAGATGTGGGTCGTGCACGTGTTCTGCTGGAGCCTGTCCCAGCTGACGATACTGGGGGGGGGGGGGTTTGGCACTGGGAGAAGTCGGCGGTTCGTCTGAGGGACACACAGAGACAAACACTCACGCTCACATCTACCAGAATTTTCTTAAATCCTTTTCGCCTAAAGTGTTTTTGTTTGTGGCAGAAAGCTGGAGAACCTGTAGAGAACCCACGCAGGCACGGGCAGAACATGCAAACCCTGGACAGAAAGGCACCAGGCGGAATGGAACCCGGGACCATCTTTGTGTCCAGCAACAGCACTACCCACTGCTCCACTGCGCTGCCCTTTCCAGAGCGTACTGCATGTTGATGTTGCTCTGTTAAGCACTAATCCGTTTTATAATTCTCTCCTAATGAAACGATCGCATGCGCCGCGGCGCGGGAACATTTATGGAGGAACACACGCTCAACCACAACCGGCCGGTCCGCGCCCAGAGCCACGCTCTCGAACAGATTTTCATTCCTTTGCTTAAACGTGATTTCTGACTCGGCGATGGCCTCCGGCGACTCGCCAGCGGTTCTTGCCCGGAATAAACCATTATAGCAGCGCGTAATGCAAAGCGGACGGAACCGTGCGCCAGCAATGTTCTGCTCGTGGCCGGCTTTGCCTGCAGCAGCACATTCCTGCCACCTGGGCTTCCGTTGCGTAAACGGCCTTCCGGGTAGTAAAGAAGACGCCACGCTTTCTACCAGAATAACTTAGAGCAGGACATTTGGCTGTCAAGCCTACTTATTATTAATAGCTACATGTTTCATGTTGTTCATGGGTACACCCAGGATGAGACGCCAGCTCATCGTGGGGTCACATGAAAACCAAACAACCACGCACGTTCACACGGACAGTTCGGTGCGACCAATTCAGCTAAATAGCATGAATTTGGGAGGAATCCAGAGAATCCAGAGACACGGGGAGAACCAACAAGCTCCAGACAGAAAGGAACCGAACCCGGAACTTTCTTGTTCTGAGGCAACAGCACTACCCTCTGTGCCACCATGATGCCCCCTGATGCAAGTTTTAAGCAAATGAATTCTTCATAGCATGTGGAGTTACTCATTTTCATTTTCATTAGGGTCAGACGATACAATGAAAAGACAGAGACTCACTCTGGATGAGGAAACAAGCAAATAGATCACTCAATCAATAACCAAACAAACGACCCAATCACTGATCACTAGCAGCTGGCGCCCACTTCCGGGACACGCCCCCCTTAAAGCAGCCTCAGAGGAAGAAGGGTTAGGGTAACAAAATAAATCCGGTAAATCCGGTTGTATTTTGTAAATTCCAACCGGATTTGTGAGTTCTGGTTTTCTACGGGAATGCGCGTGCGCGTGTCTCAGAGAAATGTCGTTTCCTATGAGATGTTGCGCTCTCGTCGTGAACGCGCTTTGCGCGCCGCTTCATTCGCTCAAAGCCGTCAGCTTGTTCAAACTATACGATAAAGTTTTCCCAAAACTTTTGGATTACTTTACCTTCGCGTACACCCAGAAAATGCGATCGATAGATATTCTAACATTTGTATTCGTGGTGAAACAAAAAGGTGACAACGACACTGCATTTACTGAGTGAAAATATATTTATTTACTTACAGAATCAACAACATTCCACTGCCCCCCCCCCTTTCCAAGATGTACATAATAAATATTACCTGGACCCCTCCCCGATTGTCCAAGTACAAACAAACCACACCCACTATCATTGTTGCTGTTGCCCTTTATATTCCATTGCATAAAAAAGGAATGACAATTGTAACATCTTGTAAGGAAATGAAGGGAATTACTAGTTCACTGAATACAAAATAATTATTTCTGTTTAGCAATTATACAGTAAAAAGTTTATAGACGCTGTTTGAATATTAAAAATACCTCCAAGAGCAACAGCAATTTAAAAAACAAAGGGAAGGGAAGGGACACATTTAGTAACTGAGACTCATTTTTAAAGCTCATAATTCCAAACCTCCCTGTATTAAAAATCTACACAACTATAAATGTTATAGCATCAACAATTAAAAATAACAGCAGATGGATAATGGGCAATTTATTTTTTCATGTCAAGAATATCTTACTGCCATCTCAAGTCACTTTCAGAGTCCAAAAAATAAAATAACGGAGGACCTCAGCCTGAATCTGAGTGTTCCCAGAAACCCAGTTCATGTTGAGGCGGCTGAATTGTGCTCCTCCGTACGCTACTCAAGCAGTTTATCCTGTTTTCACACAATAAAGATCCTTTAACGTTTTCAGTTCTTCAATCAGGGTCTTGTTTTGGTTTTCCAGGACAGCTACGCGATTTTCCAGGCATTTAACATATTCCTTTTTCTTCCGTCGACATTCACGGGCTGCCTCTCTGAAAGGGAAAAGGGTGTGTAATAGTTCAAATGCCTCGATAGAGAATTCTCTTCACGCCATGCATTACGTCTGGGACAGATACAGAGCTGATGGGCGATAAGCTGCCATCTCTCCGGGACCCGGAGGCGTGTGTGGTGGCACGATTTAACTTTAAAGTATTAAAACAGCGCCTTTCAACCCGCTCTCCAAGGATTGACTAATAAGTAATAAAATGGGGTCACATTGTAGATAAATACTGTTTTATTTTCTTCACGTTTCTGTTTTTCCTGCACAATTACCTGTTTTTGGCCAGCCTGATTTCCCTCTTCACTGTCGGATCATTAGTCTTGCCCTGAGATTGTCCAACAGGAGAGGACATAACAACGGTCTGAGGCAGGGAGACGGATGCTGAAGCAGTGCGGATCTGGTATGTCTGCAGCTCTCCTCCCGCACCTGACAGAAAGATGGACAAGACAAACTAGAGGTCACTCAGAGTGCATAAATATGACCAGAGAATGCCTGAATTCTACTATGGCAACGCCGTAACCTCCCCTATTCTGCCTTTCCGCTTAAATAACTGACTGCATGAGGAATGTCGTAGCAGGCCAATCACAGGCAGGATATAGCAGTGTATGTTCTCAACATAATAGCATTCATAGAAATAAAATCCTGGATTCATGTCATTTTTCCAGTGAACCTCCAAATCTTCCCTCCAGGGTACACATTTCCCAAAAAACGAGCAATTTGAGTTACAAACTCGACCCAGGAACTAATTATACTCGTACGTATATGTATATATAATATACACTGTACATTGCTCACCTTGTACAACAACTTGGTTGCTAGGCACAAGAATCTGTTGTCCGTCGGGGGTGTGGGCATACTGAAGGACGGCGGTGCTTTGCTGGCCCCCACCGGAGTTGGCCATGGTGGCAGCCTGCAGACCCTGAATACCCTCAGACGCTGGAGTTGCGAGCTGGAGCCGTCCATTAGGAGCTATAGTAACTAGAATGACATGGAAAACGGTAGACTGCACCAAAATGGGGTAAAGTACAGTTACACATGTAAGATTTAAGGTGGCTAGGTTTGCATCCTTTACAGAAAATTCCATTTTTGTGTTAAAAAACAAAAGAAAATGATTTTTTTTTTGGGCCGATTTGTCACTTTGATCAAAGCCATTTATTATATATACATAATATTTAACATATTTTTAGATAGATAGATCCTTTTCTCATCACATCAACATGCGCATACGTTTTGGAGCACTAAAGGAAGGGGAAGTTCATACCGTACTGGCCGCTGCTGGTCTGGTAGATGGGGGTTGTCGGAACTGTAACACCCGTCAATCCTGCAGAAGTCAGGTTGTTACCCTTTCCCTCAATATGTGTCAGTTCTTCCGATGAAAGTTCATTTAGAATTTTTCTACGAGGTGAGAAGAGCAGGAGGGTCGCTTGAGTTAGTACTCTTAGAACTCTGCTTTGGTGTTCCTGTACAAAGTTTTCTTTACCTGTACGACGGCCGTCTTGCCAGTATTTCTCTGGTCCTTTGGGCCATAATTTCACTGTCTGATGAGTCCTGAGAGTTTTCACTATCTGTATCTGGGGCCTTCAAAGATGGAGTTGGATTAATTAGGTGCATATGAGTAATTTAGATGAAAGGCATATTGTTTGACAGTTTCTAAAATTAAATTTAATAGATTATTGAATGTAGAAAATTGTAATTTATTGTCACAGAATAATAGCGGAATGATATAATACTCGAAAAAGGATAAATATGCCTAAAAATTAAAAACAAAAGTTAAATGAAGAAAGTAATTATGAGATATGTAGCTGTGTGGCTCCTAAAAAAGCATGTATGATGTTTTATTTAAAGTTGTTTTGTGGATACGGATGGATGGACATTAATGACCTTTGACGGCCTCACCTGTGCGCTCTGCATCTGGAGGGACTGAATGACGGACGACTGTGCAGATTGTATCACTCCTTGAACCTGAAACTGACCCCCGGGCAGCTGCACAACAGCAAGAGAAGAACCCCCCAGAGACATCTGCAAAATACAAACACAAGACAAAATATTTCTAATAATCTGATCAATTTATCCAAATTACAGATCATCTGATGCTTTATAATACCGAGCGAAAGAAAAGTTATTTTAGACACCGAAGCTTTCAATCATTAAAATCAATGAAGGAGATCCGAATTATGGGTTTGTCCCATGTTATGTACATTCCTGTTAAAACAACTAACATCTAAATAAACCAGATCTAATCAATAAACCAGATCTAATCATATGCAGAGGGATGAGGTGCCTTGCTCAAAGTTAATATGTCAACAATGATTCTAGTCATAATACTACTGAAAAGATGATCATCTATTTTATTAATGGTATTGCTCCTGGTTACCATGGCTGCCCTGCCGCACGCCTTCCATAGTAACTGGGCACAGATCAATCAATAATAGCGTTTTAAATCGGGTTACCTGCCCGTAATAAGACCCCCGCTGCGGCCTGCGCGCTGCGTTATCTCGTCATATCATGTTTATGAACACGTTTGTTTGTTTTTACTCTATATACGACACATGGCAGCTTCTTATAATAACAGCCGCTTGTGCAAAAAAAAGTCACGATCGTGAGTTGAAGTTGAGCAAAAGTTCACTTCCTCTCTGGTCCAGTTAATGGTCGGAGCTAGGCCCGACAGTCTGTCATCTTTCCGCCCTGCTCATTATATTAATTAAGTTTATCTTCGAACGCAGGCAGCGCCATCTTAGACAAACATGTGCAGCGGAAAATGGTAAATAACAGTCCCGGTACTGTAAGCCACAGCCCGGACGTCAGTAATGTTACCATTGCTAGTTAATGGTAGCTAACGTTCAATGAAACGCGCGTTAGCAGGTTTAATTGAACTGTTTTTTGGGAACTGTTTGGGAACTACGCAGGGAGCCTCGTTCTGTCACTCTGCTTCTCGAGATAGACGAGCTTTTGTGTCCGCGAGTAAATAATGTCTGGCTGTCACTGACACGCAGGTTAGCGCGTCAGTAGACGTCAGCGGAACGGCCATTAAGCTAGCAGCTAGCAGCTAGCAGCGCCTTCCCTTCGAGTTGAAGCAACAGCCGCCCTTAGCCTCCGCAGCGCAGCGGGCGGCCTGAATATCAGCGGCCCTTTACCTTTCCGGACCTTTTAGCTGCTCTCCTTCACAATGCGGACTTCCTGTATGCACTTTACACATAAGAAACAGCTAGAAAAAGTTACTTAGCATCAACGGCTAGCAGCTAAAAATACAAGGATGTCAGCAAAAAAAAACAAAAAAAAAACAAAAACATTTTTTTTTCTCTCTCTCTCAAAGGAAGTGGGCGGTGCTGCATGGCGACGATGCATTACGTAACCATTTCTGTGGGCGTTGTGATTGGTTGAACGCACGAGCAACGTGACGTTTCTTCTGTTCCACTGCTGGAGTTACCGAAAAATGCAGTTCGATAAATTCGAAAAAGGCAGCGGGAAGAAAAAAATAAAGAAGAAGAAGAATAGCACAGATGCCCCAAAACTGATGGGAACAACATTTTATATTCTGACAAGAAATAAATTGAATCGATAAAAAAAATTCTAGGTGATTGAAAAAAAGATATGAAACCAGGTCTGCCACGGAGGCTTTTGATGGAAAATTCTGCCCGGAAAAAAATGTTTGTGGATAATTTAAATGAATCAGTAAGACTGGAGATTGCAAATGTGGACACATCTTATGTTTGTGGCTAGAAGAGATGGAATCAGTGTGTAGGAGGCCATGAAGCGTGACAAGACTACGCAAAAGAGAAAGAAAGATGGGCGATACACTAATTGTGCATCGGTGTGAGTGTGACAAATGTCTGTGGTCTAACCGGAATGGTTCAAATCAATTTCATAAGTCTTGAATTTAGCTGGCAGAGAAACCGTTTAATGCTACTTTGAATTGGGGAGCTTTTCTTTGTCATTCCGACTATCATGACTCGACAATAGATATATAAACACAATGAAGATGCAAGTTTTGTAATAATCGAAGGAGTACGAACAACGAGATCCATTTAAATCACCATTTCCACATTATCCAAGTATAAGGACACTAGAAGTGGTTAAATGCTGTTTTTATTCCATATGACTTTTACATAAAGTATAAAACAATGTACAACAAACCAAAATATAAAACAAATGAGGAGATTGGAAAGGGGTATTGCCACCGTGATTTAATAACTGTACGACTTGAAACGTTAATATCCATTAGTGGATTACGCGCTCATGTTGCGGGTTAGAATTCGCCAAATAATGTAAAACGCAAAAAGAGTGCGTTCGCAAAATATTGATAGAAAAACACCAGCGACATTAACACAGCCTTAAGTACACTACTATTGAAAGTTAACCACTCCTCTGTTTTAGTAGTTACAAAAATGCACGAGCATCGTGTGCATTCCACCAGACTGTGCAAAAGGTTTATAATTAAATCGCACTGTCATTAGGTTTGCATAGTGTAAGAGTGAAAAACCACGTAAAACTTTGCAGCAAAGCAGGGAGATGCACACCGGTCTTCGCTCGCCCCCCTTGTAAGGTCAGCCATTCCTATTCTGTTTGTATGTGTAAGTATATTAAGTACAGGCTGCACCTGGTCGATCCCTGTGTTCAATCCCACACATGCCCCCCCCCCACCCCACTTATACATGGAAATGAGATATGCTTCAGGCTGGTCTCTTCTTGTGCTTGGCGTTGTGGACGTTCTGCAGATGTGACATGAAATTCTACTTCTCTTTAATTCTAAGTGGACTCAAAACGACTCAAAGCGACTCAAAACCAACTGGTGACGTATTTAATGTAACATCAGGTGGGGATAGTTCAACCTCCAGTGCAAAGTGCAGCAATAGATCATATTCCTGTTCATCTCGAAGAGATTAAAAATGTTTCTAATGTTGAGTTTTTTTTTCTGTTAAGGGTGGGAAAATAATTATTTACATGCCGACATTAACGGCTTATCGCTGAAGTACACAGTAAAACCAAATACAAAGGAAAGCACAAGATATTCAGAAACCAAATACATTTTGAAAACACAATTTTCAATACAGTTACTTTACTTGCAAGTCAAGGGTGTTGATGCGGCTCAGCTTTGCAACTGCATTGACGAATGCTCATAGATCCAGTGACTAAATACAGAAAATAATCCTGATGCGTGACGACTCAACCCTTTTGCCTCCAGGCTTACAGCACCAAGAGCATTCCTGATGGAACTTATTGTAAATTATTACAGTACTGCACATAGACAAAATAGATTTTTCAATTAACATTGTGCAGAGAGAAAAAAGGAAATGTTAAAATAGATCTTTTATGCAATCTCAAGGAGCAGGAGGATAACTATCGAGTGAAAGTACAGTGGCAATGCGTTTTGGCTCAACACTAATGGATCTGTTTATTCAGGCTTTTACAAAATAACCTGGCAGCCTGAAAACAGTAATGATTTTGATTTCATCCTTCTCCTTGAATTAATTTTAATTCCAATGGGCTGAAAGGAAGCGTTCCTGGTATTAACAGTAATAGCCCTCCTCGTAAACTCTGCAAGTTCCTCAAGCAAGAATCCTCAAAATAGGTTTTTCCTGAACCATTATTTATAAAGCCTCATCGTTATAATAAAATAGACTTTTTTTTTTGTGAAAGTGCAATCTTACAGCTATCCTGACTCGCAAGGTTTTTAAAGTTATTCACCACCTTCCATTCTCCTAAACTGAAAGTACTGTCAAAAATGTTACTCTTATTTACAATTTCATTTATGCTACTGTTACCTGCAAGACTGATCAAACCATTCAAGGATCCACTGAGAGATATCAGGTGTCTATATATTTATATGAGTAAAAGTATTTACACATTAACATACAGTATCTAAAATACAACCTCTATGGGTAATTCAGAATATGGCCCGTTTCCTCTTTTACCGGTACTTTGAATCCTTTGGATATTGGTTTGCACTATGACTCGAAACCAAACGAGAATATTAAGAACAAATTCATTCATATTGAGACGGGAATGTTTAGCTGAATATTAATAAGGCAGGACATATATTTGGGCAGGAAAGTTTAAAATGTCTATTTGGCTTCATCATGAAAGATCAAAATAAGCTTTTTAAATAAAGTACACATACAGAGACTGGCTACGCTTGGTTTGCTTTCTTCTGCCCATGTATTGCATCTTTGTTAGTTATAAATGAGCTGAAAGCTGCATGTAAATCTATTTCAAGTTATTGATTGACGAGGATATGAGTAGCGTTTTGGATTCTGTCTGGACAAACAAGACACATTTCTTTATGAGGTTAGTGTTGGGTAGGTACAGAATACGATGGATTTACATATATTTATGTATAACTAATTTAAAAGCGGCTTTATATGTGTCTTTTTATCATCTCCATAAAAAAAGTGCCCTCTTTGCCACATGCAATGCACGTTTCTTCAAAACACAGTGAGCAGCTCCAGACATAACAGGCCCAATCGAAGACATGAGGTGGACAAGATATGCTGGTGACACACAGCTGGGGGGGGGGGGGGGAAATCGATTCCTTTCCTTTCCACCTTTTTGCGTTCAACTGCAGGCTGAAAAGGCCCAGACTGCCACGACCCCTCACATGTTATAGGCGACATAAATGGGGTCCAGCTGATCGGCGAGGAAAGAGTCGCGAAGGTGCATGCGTTGCTTTTCTCCCCTGGAGTTAATGGGTATAATTCCAGGGTCCACGATAACCACCACCCCCACAATGAGGTGGTGCTCCTCCAGGACCACGTTGGTTATCAGAGGCACCAGGTCCAGCGCGTCTTGCTCTGAACCACACAGCTCTGATACCACCACCAGCAGATTGGTCCATGTAAACACAGCACTGTGAGGGATGGGAACAGTGACTTAAAGTCTGCTCTCTCAGCTGCAAACAGTGAAACTGATATTATTATAGCCAGGTCCTTCTCACCTCTCGGCAATACTACGGTGAGCACGGGACACGGAGGTTTCGATGTCGGCTGGGTGGTAGCGCAGCCCTCTCAGCTCCAAGGTCTCGTCCAGCGAGCCCACCACAAAGAGAGCATCGTGTCGATCTGAGCACCAAAACGCAGGACACACAAAGTGCAGCGTTAATTACTGCGCTGACTTCAGCTCCGCGCTTTCACCATCATAAGCCGAACTCCATTCATCCGGACGCCTCGCTCTGCTCACCCCCGCTGGCGTCCAGCAGCTCGGTCCTCTTCACGAAGCCCAAGTATCCCGTCCTGGCCCATAAGGTCAGCGGGTCGCCAAAGCTGAGCTTGGTGTTGAAGTGGTTAGCCTGGAGACTCTCCTCTCCGTAGATGGTATAGTAGCCGCTGGCACTGTGAGGACTGTTCACCCAGATCTAAGGGGGGGGGGCAGACACACGCTTTACCTCCATGATCATGATGATGAATCTGTTTACGGCTTCCTCGCACCTCTCCGAGATGAGAATCGCCCAGCGGACCTCTGGTCTCTGGATTTACGATGATCACCCGGACGCCCGGTAATATCTGCAGATGAAGCGACGAGCAGGCAAAGTGGCACCGCTTTGTCTTCATGGCTGTTTGACGGAATAATACCGGCAGCACCTTACCTTGCCAGACTCCATCAGAGGAAGACTCTGCGGCGCTCCTCTCTCCACCAGCCTTACTCTTAGAAGCCACACAGAAGCATGCGTCTATAATCAATCACCGTTTTAGAGACATCAGCCTAAACAACATCCATCCGCTCTCTACTATCTGATGTTTGTAGCTCAGGGTTCATTTATAGACTTGAGTGAAGCTTTTGCAGATCTACATCGAAACAAAATCCTATTAAAAGGAGACTAAACAGTTTAAACAACAGGCCTGACATAAACCACCTTTATTTAAAAAAAATAAAACCTCCATTTAAGACACTTTTTAAAATAATTATAAACAGTCCGCAGTTGAACTGATCGGCGTTTTGCTACCTGTCGTGGCGGAGAGACTTCATGTCCACATAAACCGTGCAGGGATCAGGGCCAGTGGTTCCCTGCAACAAGAAGAACGTGCACAAAGCGATGCAGGTGTGCGACCACGTGAAGCCTGGTAGGGTCGGGGTGTGTACCTGCAGACAGATGGCCAGGTTGACCCTGGAGCCGAAAGCAGTGCTGACGGCTCGGGACGACAGTCCGACGTCCTTAAAAAGCTTGGAGAAGGAGTGCGAGAGGGAGAGGCGAGGGCGTTCCTCCGCTATCACCACGCAGCTCCGCACGCACGATAGGTTGACTCCTCGGGCCTGTTGCGTGAGTAAGAGTAAAACATGGGCGTGTTCTCAGGGGACGCGCTTCAAAACCTTCAGTATATTGATTTGTACTGCAGCGCCTGGTTCTCCCGGTTCTCGTTCTGTGCAGGCGCCCCTCACCTTGAGCAAGTCGGTCTGCGTCCCCAGGCCTTTCGTGCAGAGCTCCATCACGGAGTAGGAGCAGAAGGTGTCTCTGACGCGGTACTGACTGAGCGTGCTCAGCCACAGGGACAAGCAGCTCTCCAGCTCAAACGGGGGGATCAGGATGGACTGGTGACCCGAGTAAACGCTGGGAAGAGGGACGTGAAGCTCAGTCCGAGGATGAAGGGCTGTGGTGCTCGTTTGCGTTGTCGCTGATGTTTTACCGTACCTTGCGAGGCACCACAACACAAAGCCCAGGCCGCAGTACGGATCCAGGCAGATGGCGATTTGACGTGACGAGTACAGTTCACACTGCAGCTTTACGGAGCGGCAGAGCGCGCTGACTGCTGCGTGAGAGATCTGCAGCAAAGGGGAGCCATTGTGAACTCAAAGGAAGGCTATCAAATGTCCACCCTCCTTTAGAGCTGCTTTACGTTCACGTGGGAAATGTCTGGATTAGATTACCAGCAGGCAAACTTCAGGACGTTCACTGGGGGGTATTTGGCGTTTTGCCACGGCAGGCGGCTTCAAGTTGAAGCTGAGAATGTGATCAATAAGAAAACGCCGCTTCATTTAATAACGGATCCATATCTCACCTTAATCCCCGTCAGCATGCCTGTGGTGGAAACACTGAAGTCCAGATAAGCTATCATCTCTGCTGTGGGCGGTTTGTAGATCTGTGGGGGGCGACGGCGAGGAAGGTCATCTGCAACGATTTACAGAGGGGGGGGGGGGGTAAATATCGAATTATACTGAATGATGATGGCTATGAGTGACAAAGAGTCTGAACGTCTTTCTTTATCTCGCCTGTGTCAATAATTGTTGGCCATGTTTTCGTGTTGACGGAGGCGGCAGCCTCTTTGGAGCGCAGCGTCCTCATGAGCTGCTGAGTGGTTAGAATGCAGGCCGCTTTACTGACCTGGAACCGGAGCGCACACACACGAGCACACACACACACACACGATCTATAGTCATATAGCTCAACGGACGTTGGGCTTTTGAAGCAGGTACCGATAGTGATTTGTGTTCGTGGTCATTAAAGGCGGCTCAAAGTCGACATGTCGATACAGGCTAGAACTAAATTAGGATTAGATGAATATAAACGCGTCTAAACGCTCGAGGCGAGCAATAACGATGGAGCACACATACTTACATCAATAATCATGCGGACGGTGGGCAGTGTGGCTGCAAGGTTCTGGGGGTGCGGAGGCCTGACATTTACCGGGACGCAACCGGCATAGAGACAGCCATAAAAGGCGGCGATCAAATCAATGCCTGCGAGACGTTTGGGGGACAAGAGCAACTTAAATGAAGAGAGAAGAACGACCCGCATAATGATCATCGTTGGGGGGGGGGGGGGGGGGGGGTGGCTTTAATACGTAGATGCAGACAGGAGACACCGGAGGCCCGACCCACCAGGAGAATAGAGCAGCACGACGTTCTCCCCGGTGTTGATGCTGCCCTTTTCCGTCAGCGCTGCAGCTATCTTCTCGGCCCGCTTGTGAAGCTGCACGCAGGTCGCTGTGCTTACGGCCACGCCCTGGTGCACAGGAAACAGTGCACGGTGATGATCTGCCCCTCAGTCAGGATTCCTCAGCGAGAGCAGTCTGGTACCTTGGCATTAAGGAGAACGAAGAGGACGTGGTCTGGGTCCGTCTGCGCCCTCCAGTGTAAAGCTTCCGTCAAATACTGATGCTGCAATAGAGAAGACAAGCCGATGAGACGTGCGCCGGTCATTTCTACACACACACACACACACACGCACACACACGCACGTAGGGCGGACACGAGGCGAGTTTTACAGTTTGACTTTCACAAAAGTCAAACAACATAAAATGTTGTCGACTCCCTCAAATAATTTTTCTGGTGTAACTTTGACATTTTGGCATAAACACACACAATAAAAACCACAATGCAACACATTTTTCAGACGCCCCGAGTAGACAGATGAGCGGAGAAGATGGGCCGAGTGGGCCACGATTCTTACCATCACAGTGGGCCACATACAGAGCTACATCCACAGGGAGGCGAGGGCAGAAAGAGAAATGTTTTCACGTCAGTAGCACGGCGGCGCGGCCACCGTTCACAAAGGTTACTCTTCTAATCAGGATTTATTGATATGATGGCAAAAAGTTACCCTCAGCTGATCAGAATACATTTGGGGAAATATGAATATGTGCAATGTTCTGCTGTTCTGTAGCAAAGTTCCCGTTTTTGTTAACTTTTATTTAACCATGACGATGGATTTTATTTAAACACTCTTGAGCAGAAGCTCCTGCTGCGTTATCCACGTGTCCTGACATTAAAAAGCACGTAGAGGCCGCAAAAATCCACGCCACACACCCAGAATGTTCCTTTTTTGACAGTTCTGTTCTTGTCAGTGTAATTTAATTCGACCAACTGTAAGTTCTGACTGTGAGAAACTCACTGTTCTTACAGATAAACAGCTTCAAAGTGAATTATATTTGTGGAGCTCAAACGTTTGTGTCCGTATCCAGTTGTATTAGGACGAGGTACAACACTTGAATATTACATTTTAAAGTATTCCACATTAGATTCCTTTTTCATGATATAGAGAATTACATTTCGATGTCGTTTTTATTCAGTAATCGTTCATTTATCCGACCGGACGCTGCGAGCATCGGGCTCCTGCTGTTTCCAATGGAGGTGCATGTCAGGTGAGTTATAACAGTGGTTATAATACCTTCCTGACAAGATCCTGGTCGTCTATCATGCCAAGGTCTCTGCCTGCAGCCTGGGCAATCCTTTTCCCTGCCACCAGGTTACCCACCATCACAGACGCTGGACCTACACCCACTGCACACAGAAGAGAATGTGAGCAAGGGAGGAGCGGAAGAAAAGCACGCTTAGTTGAAACACAGCATCCGTTAGGAAGCTAAAGGCTACGAGTGTCGACCTGACTGGACGGTAGGAATACCAGACAGCACTTTCATTACCGGGCTGCTTCTGGCGGGGCTTGGGCAAGTTTGTGACACACGTATGGGGACACATCAGGATGTTGCAGGGGTGCAGGTTGCCGTCTAAGAAGAACTGCTTTGCGTCAGAGATGTGGATTCCACCCAGGGGTGTTTTCGGTAAGGTGTTGGCTGGAACCAGAGCCAGACAGTAGAGGCCCACCTGATGGATGCTGTCAATGGCCTGCAGAGGAAACCAAGCGTTGAGACGCAGAGAGGAATTCAGTTCACATATAATGCGTGAACTTTTTGGTACACGCTTCGTGTTTACCTGAAGGACCCGGCTCATCCACTGGAAGCTGTCCTCCTCACTGGCGTCTGGCCTTTGCTCTGCCACAATCACAACCCTCTCGTCATAGAAAACCGTGACTGAAAACACAGCAATCCTGAAACATCCAAACAGACACGCGGGCAGATGTATCAAAGGATTATTCAGAGGTTACCGGAGGTCAAATGTTTTATCACAATTCATTCAATGCACCCTCATCAAAGTTTTTCAGCCTGCAGTGCTTACGTTGTACCACCAGGTGTCAGTCGTGACACATTCGTTGTCAGCCATAGACACAAATCTTTCTATAAATGGTGGTCGTCTCACCTTCCACGGTACACGGTCTTCACTGGCTCCACGGCGAGAGCGGTGGCCACCAGGTCATCAGCATTGTGTCTCCGCCCACTCACCATCAGCAGACCCTCGATCTTCCCCACCACAAAGATCAGACTGCCCTACGCAGGGGGGGGGGGGGGGGCACAGAGGTCATTAAGCCTGTTCAGGCGGGAGGATGGTTTCCAGGTGAGCTCAGGTGTGGAACAGCGATGAAACAGTCCGACTTACTGGGCCAACAAATCCCAAGAGTCCTGACCGCACGAAGGGAATCTCACCAATGGGGACGCCATTAGAATTAACCGGTATCACCTGAACACCACAAACACATGATAAAGCACAAAGAGGGGGGGGGGGGGCGTCGGCTTGACGCTGCTTACCTACCTCAAAAGTGTTTTTGGTGAGCCCAGGCAGGCCGTAGTACATGTTGCCTCCAGCTCGGGAGTTCACTATTATCTCTCCAATCTCATCGGTCTTACACAGCTGGGGAGGCCCGTCGGGCCGGACGATGCACATCAGCGCTGGAGACACACAAAGGTAACGGTATATAAAACCAATGCTTTATTATTATTATCATATTATTACAAATGGATTCTTTAGTTGAAGTAAAAAATATTTAGGACAAATAGACCGCGTCTTCCGTACGCTATATATATTTTAATCAGGTTTTACAACAATCCTTCTGGCGTTGCGACAATCATACACATTATTAATATAAGAATAATTTAATGTTCCATTTTTTAGTTATAATATAATCCGTGCATTTGAGAGAATTGTATTAGAGTTGCTTTCGGTTTTGGGTTTTTCTGTCTCCTTTCAAATAACATTTCCATAACATTCCTGCTTGAGAATTATCATTATAGTTCTAGAATATATTGTAGATTATGAAAGCCCCCCCCCCCCCCCTTCTACAACGTTTCAGTGCTTCTTCATGTAGTTTTCCTTCCGCCCGCACCTCCAGGCATGACGTGTCCCACATCTTGCACAGTCAGGGCAGAGTTCTTGTCCTCAGTGTTGACCCTGATGACACCGTGGCTCAGGCCGCCCATGGAAAGAATAGCCCGGGCGGGGAGGGGTGTGCCGGGGACCCCCGGTCTGCACAGCAGAGAGTTTGATTAAACATTTCCAACCATCCCATCTGTTCCAACTGTCGTCCATCTGCTCATCCGTCCAACACGAGACGCATTATGTCTTCGTCCACCCTACTTTGGGGGAGTTGTTGCCTTATATGCTTGACTTTTTTTTTTTTTTTTTAAATCATCTAATAGAATACTTAAAAAGGACGCCGTTTCCAGGACACACCTGCGTATAGCTACTGTCATGGCCTCAGGGGAGGTGGCACAAGGACAGATCACCTCAGGCTTCAGCCCGTGGGACTGAAACACATTGAGGAAGGCATCGCAGGAAGACACCGACCCTGCACGGCAAATGGTTCAACACGTTATGTCTAATTTGTGTCATTTAACAAAAGAAAGTTTCAAAAAGATGGAGGCCTCACAGGGGTTCGCGCCGTCAGCCACGATCAGCATCCGTAACGAAGCCAGGCTGGTGTCCCTCTGTTCCCGATGAGCCATCATGGCCCAATGGAGATCCCGGCACTTCACCAAAGCCAGACGAGCTGCACGGGACAGAGCGTTTGGTTTTTTCCTAATATTGCATCTCTCAAGCGGCGTGATTTACCTTTGTGTATGTGGACCCTCTGGACCCAGGAGAGAGGACACGCCTTCATCACGGCATAAGGGACGCTGATCGTGTGAATCCTGTTCATCACAGCCTGGACACAAACGAGACCCGATGAAGCAGCGCATTGATTATAGTAATCCTTTTATCCCAGCCGGACCCTGAAGCTCCGATTGTCTCCTCGTTTCTCACGTGCAGCGCGTCACACTTTCTCTCGATCCTTCTCGCGCTGAAACACAGACACGTCCGAGCTCACCTGCGCTGAGGCTTACCGTGAGGACTCCGTGCCAAAGCCCCATATCCTTCTTAAAGTCCAGGACATTCACTAAGGTTTCCCCTAAAAGTCAACAAAGTCGTCACTTCAGACTCATAACAAGGCTATCGATGGCGAAAGCTCGAGGCGATGAAGACGCGGGTCTTCCCTCACCTTCGCAGTAGTTGCAGGCTTGGGTCAGTGCTTGGCAGTGCGTCAACATGGCGACCTTAGACACAGCCACGCCCACCACGGTGCCCTCTTTGCTCGCCTTGTACTGAACAAGGGGGGAAAGCACAAGAACGCTCGTCACCTCGTGAGACGGCGATCAGCTTTCCTCCCAAACGGAACGCCGTTTCCAGACGGAACCTCCGGGGCTCCTTTACCTCGATATATGCGGGCGCGGTGTTGGCCGTGGGGACGTGCGGCTGCCAGTCCTTGGACGGCTTGGTCAGGTATTTTGAGTCGGTCACAACCCACTTTAGTCGAGGCCAGCCTACCAGAGAGACGCACCAGTTAAAGTAAAGAGTCAGAAGTCAGTCTGAAGCGGAGGTGAGATGAAACCATCGCTAGTAATACTTCATAAACCCATCTAGTAATACTTCATAAACCCATCTAGTAATACTTCATAAACCCATCTAGTAATACTTCATAATCCCATCTAGTAATACTTCATAAACCCATCTAGTAATACTTCATAAACAGGGTAATTCAAGACCCTTTAAATAATGACCTTTAAAATTCATAATCTCTCCCGTGGGCGTCTTGGGTAAACCCTTTAGACAGATCTCACTGGTCAGAGCGAGGCCGACGCCACAGCTCCCCAGCAGAAACCCCACCTGACTGATCCCTGCATCCTGAAACACACAAATAAATGCAGGATGGCTGAACAACAACAACAACAACGACAACAACAACAACAACGACAACAACAACAACAACAACAACAACAACGACAAATCCTCGGAGGGTTTCCCGACCTTACGCGACAGTGGCACTTCAATAGGTACGGGGATCACTTCAGCCAGGAGGCAGCCATGGAAGGCCACCCAGAACATCCCCGGGTCACTGTTGGGGTACACCAGCGCCACCTACAGGGACATTAGGGTCAATATTTAGGAGCACATTATAGTTGTTGATATGATGATGCGTTTATGGCTGTACGATGCATGTCGTCAGCATGCTAACGTAACAGGCTTACCCGATCTCCAGGTTTAAGGATTTGTTCATTCTTGGCGCCAAGCTTGTTCAAGAGCGTGTACGCCAGCTTCACACTGCGACTCCACAGTTTCCCTGACAAACAGCAGGTGGAGCAGCGAGGAAGGAGTTAAATGTCCACATCACAAAGTGCCCGCGCACACACACACACACACACACACGTGCGCCCGCCTACGAACATGAATCTCTGTCTCTCTGCACGCTAACAGGCTGGCGCCTCACCGTAAGTCAGCGTGTACAGCGGTTTGCCCGTGATGTCAAGCGCAGTCAGGGCGGGGCTCTTCCCCTGAGTGGCCCCCCAACGAGCCAATGCTGCCTGCAGGGCCGGGGGCCAGTTACTGACCACGCCCAAGGGCTCCCCTTTAACGGGAATGATCTGCCGACCTTCTGGCTTCGGCGTGTTGGGGTCCAGCCGGGGCACTGCAAGAGAAAATCACAACGTCACAAATCATCGCCGACCGAAATCCACGTTCGGTTTGAGCCGAGTATTTAGAAAGACGTTTAGAAACGTGTGTGAGGCGTAAAACGATCGATGGCTCTGAGTGAGGTAGAAGAACTATACTTTCTCTATCAGTACAGATTTACTGATCGATTATTGGCTAAGAATAAGATTTGCGTTGTGAAACATGCCGAAAGATTATCAGCTTAACTTAACTCAATAAAAAGCCTTTATGTTATAGCAGAGAGTCGAGATTATGCTAACGATAATGTATTATTAATAATAATTATTATTATTAGTAACTAATAAATGATGACAAAATGTACGACAATCACAGAAAACGACTGAAAACACGTAGAACTTTTCATCTTTGTGATTTTTGATGTTGTTTTAGCTCCATTTAGGGTAAACCCAAATGTTGCATGAAGCGACATACCTTCTACTATCTCCTCCGAGTCGTCGGTGAAGAACTCACTGAGGGGGGGTCTCTTCGGCCTCTTCAGGGTGTTGAGCAGCTGCTGGATCTTTGTGGACACCCTGCTGCTCACCGGAACTCCTGCAGACAGCGAGACGTTGGCGAGGGGCGGGCGAGGGGCGGGCGAGGGGCGGGCAAGGGGCGGGCGAGGGGCGGGCGAGGGGCGGGAATTATCTTATAGAACTGAGAAGCAGCACACGTAGGTGGCAACGGCACGAGGAAAACAAAATGAGATCAAAGGTCAAGGCTGCTTGTTGGGGTTGGGGGGGGGGGGGGGGGGGGGCACACGTGAGGATTCCGTTTGTGTGTGGGATGCATTTATCTCTAGAAACATTTCATACAAACAGGAAGGAGAGTTCAGGTAAAAACAGAAGGCCTCAGACAATAAAGGAGTTTCCTTACTCGGAATATTACCTCTTCCTATAAGCCAGACAAATAAAAATGCGTCGGGGTGGAGAAAGATCAAGAAAGAAAATTCAGATTCATTTTATTTCACATTATTTAGAGAAGAATTTGAATTATGATGGAACCAATCAGAGACTCCCTTAAAATGATAAACGCGTTTTAAAGAAGCGTTCTGACCGTCTGCGGTCTCCATCATGCTGGAGCGGCTCTGCCCACGACTCATTCCTTTCACCACAGCTTTGGATGGCAGGTCCACCCGTGGTCCTCTGGAGGGGGGAGCCACAGCTGTCACATCTGGAGGAGGGGTGCTGTTCTGTGAGGGGGCTGCAGGACCAGAAAGGAAGGGCAGTAAATGCATTACCATATTATGATGGGGATATAATGAGGATAGAGTACAGTGAGGTTTAGTAATACATCTGTACAATACTGTCCACAACTCAAATATCTACAGGTTAAATTTAACCCCCCCAAATGTTTTAGGCACCGTATCTAACAAATGGAAACATCAGACGAATAACACAGGATATTTTACACGTCATAAATCAGCGCAGCGTCTCACCGGTGCGGCTCTGAGCGGGCATGTTGGCGCCCGCTGCCGCGTGAGGCTGGTACTGCGGCTGGTACTGAGGCTGGTACTGCGGCTGGTACTGCGGCTGGTACTGCGGCTGGTACTGCGGTTTGTACTGAGCCTGAGGCTTGGCCTCTCCGTGGGACAGGGTGGAGGAGGCTGAGGAAGACGTTGAGGAACCTTGGACCGTACGGTTGATCCAAGCGTCTGGGCTCTGGAGGTTTGGATTGGCAGGCGGTGGAGGGGCGACCACAGACGGTTGCCTGGTTACGGGCGTCTCATCGTCAGAGCCCGAGGAGGAGTCTGAGCGAGACAGACCAAAGTGAGACTTACTGTCCGTTAGCGGACCCCCCCAGTCGACCTGCTGGGCCTACCTGGTGGCGTGCGGGCTTCGATGGGAGACTGCACATAAGTGGAGCGTCGCTTGGTGGGCATAGGCAGCGCCATCTTCTCCTCTTTATGCTTCGCCAGGGCGGCTTGTACGGCCTCAGTATGGATATCTGCGTAAACCGAGAACAGTTAGGGAGTCGCCGGGCGATTGAACGCTCGAACGTTGTCATCTCAAAGGCCCAACCCACTGGAGAATCAGACCTCCTAACTCAGGGGAAACAAATGATCCGCCGCGGGAAGCTTGATTACATAAGCTGCACTCTGATGAGCAATTAGCTCGGGGCTGAATCAGAGGTGCGTCAGAAGCCGAGCCCACACGCGTGTCTGAGAGGACGAGGGCGTCCTCTCGGGGGGGGGGGGGCGCTCTCCTCTCAGCCGTTTGTTTGGTCATACGAGCAGCAACTCACCTCTGTGTGCAATTTAAACTGTACGTAAAATAAACATGTACAAATATTCACACGCATGGCAGTTGTACTCGATCCGGTAGGAAATGCCGCGAGGCTCTCGGTCGCCTTCGATGGAGAATGACGGGCGGTCGTGGTTCAGGAGACGGTTCTCTATGAATTCAGCGCTTCTGACATGATCGGACCAAAAATCTCATTTTACATCTCATCACTGAGTAAACTATCGATTGTATTTGGAGATTAGTCGGCTTGGTACGCAGCATGCCGGAGTGTGAGAGCGTTTCGTCTGAGAGGCACGGCTTCCTGAAAGGTCAAGATGGAAGGGATAAATAAGAAATGAGTCCGGGCTGGTTGGGACGGGGAATATTTAGCTGGCAGAACCTCGGCCGAGTTCTAATCCGTCCCTCTTCTACCTCGACACGCTGCTCGGATCCTTCGTCCTAAAACGTGTTGCGTTATTCCTTCCAGATCAACTCCATAGCCGGGCAATGACATCACTCTGCTTTCACAGTGTGTGTGTGTGTGTGTGTGGTGGGGGGCGCACAATGAGGGGCTCCCTTCACACACACACACACACACACACACACGCTGAGTATGTTTTATCACGTTAACCTGATCTGTAGCGGTCGTCCCTGGTTCCTCCACTGCGATGTGACTTGCGGGACCGACGCTCTCGGTACCGGGAGGAGTTGGACGTGGGAGGGGCGTGGCTGGAGGAGGAACTGGGGGCCGGAGGCTGTGCATCATTCTGATGGGGCAGCTCCACTGTGAAGAAAAAATAAAAACATTCAAACACATTCAGAAAGTCTTGAGATTTTTATTTTTATTTTGGGTTAATGGAAATTTTGTCAGGAGGATTGAGAATAGTGTATTTGATTTATTACGTAGACAAACTCCCACAGCCTGATATGAAACGGAGCAGGAGTGATGTGCACTAGACCCCCCCCCCCCCCCCCCCCCCCATTGGTCTGGTTCGCAAACACACATAGGATAAGCAGAACGAATGATTACATGCCAGAGATTCATTCTATCCATCACCTGTCAAAAAGAGAGATCCGTTACGACAGAATGGCTGCATGAAGTTATCGACAACAGTAAAGTAATATCTTAATTTAAATGCAGTACGTCTAAAGTCTATAACCATTAACTTGCTGTTTGGAGATGGTAACTATAAACTGCATGGACTAATGTCCTGACCTTTTCAGACCAAACCCATACGTGCGTACCAAATAAAAGTTTATTTATTTACGTTATAAGATATTTAAAGAC